>NW_010115295.1:0-8941 GCF_000699245.1 Pterocles gutturalis | reverse complement strand
TTTTACTTTTTCCCTATTCTGTCTCTACTCTGATTTCCTTGGGAAACACCTTTCCATCCACACAAGCTGAACCAAGTCAGGAATATGCTGTTAATTAAAAGGAGGCTGCAGCTGTTTGCCAGATAGGACCAGGTCTTGACTTTGCTGTCTTGGCATATCTGAGTTCAAGACTCTCAGGCCATCTTGGCTTTGTAAACAACAGTCAGCCACAGCTCTCTTGATTGTCCAGCACCTCTCCAATAATTAACTGGCTTTGAGGGTATTTATTCTTTATTTATTTATTTTTTTTCCCTCTCTGATTGCCTTTCTCTGATTCACTTTCAGGCCACATGCATAAGAAAGAAATTGGTGGTTTTTTGTTTTCTTACAGAGAAAAAAATATTTCAGAGAGAATACTGATGCTACCATACAACACGTTCTGAAGTCTGTGGGCCAGAAGTAATTCTTTTCAGATGGGGAAATGTCTGTTGGTAAGTTTTTTAAAGATTATGGTCAAAGGTGGAAAGGGGAGAAGAAAAGAAAAGGTGAATGGAGATGAGGCTAATTAATTATTTTAGGCTACTAATCTCCACCAGAGATCCTCTGAGAATCTGGGAGCAGGTAGAGTGTCCCACGTAGACGTTATTTGGGATTTGCACAGATCTCAGGGGGAGAGGAGGCTGTGGCAGCTCTCCTATCACTTCTTCCTCCCACTCCTCATGCTCAAGTGTTTCTTCTCTTGCCTAGGAATGAGATTTCTATCCTCCCTACAGCTTTGCAAATTGCTATCTTCTGTAAGAGTCTCTAGTCTTTAGAAGTCAGTGATGTCCAAAGTCTTCTCAGGCTTCTTTATGACACGAAGAGCATTACAATTGAAATGCTTTCCCTGCAGCATTTCTGAAGAGTGTCAGTGTTTGGTAAAAATTAGGAATGTGCATGGTCCTTTGTTTCCTGAAAATGACTGGGATACACACAAATACAAGAGGAATGGAAATAAACTGGAAGTTTTGTTGACATATTTGAGTACTGAAATAAAACAAGTGATGCCATTCAGACTGCATTTCAAACAAATTTAACAGCTACAGAGGGTGTAAGTCATTAGCATTTTTTTCCTGAGGACAAGTATGTTAGATGTGTCTTTGCTGAACATCGATAATTGTATTCAACAATCTGCATCAAACTATGCAGAACGACGACTCAACAGGTGAATGCTGGGGGCTGTTCAACTTCCTATAAAAAGGTTCCCTACGGGTTTTATCTTGGAATGCAGTTACCCACAAGTCTGACAGTAGCCAAAGGAAACTGCAGTATTTCATCTCTCTTGACAAAGAGGTTTCGAGGTGCCCAGATCACGTACCACCAAGCCCAGGTTTATTCGTGCTTTTGACTGATACTGGGTAACATTTCCCTGAACCTTGCCGAGTTTGGATTTTATAATAAGCCACCAAGCCAAGCCTGGCTGCCACATCTTGGTCTTGAGTGCTGTATCTTCTCACTCTTGTCTTAGGACTGTAGTCTTAAGGATGATGATTAACTGGTTTGGGTTCTCCTTGTTTTTGCCGTGAAGGAATTCCCACTAGCAGTCTCATGAGCTATGGGTGCAGGAGACTCTGCACAATGCCCTGGCATGTAATAATGGCTAGTGGCATGGACACAGAGTGCTGTCAGTCTGTGGGGAATTTTCCATAAAATCCTTAAAAAGTATGCAGATATGGAAGGACTTTTTTGACCGAGTCTCCTTTTAAAAAGGTTAAACTGCAGCTCAGATAATAAAACCTATTAAAAACCTCACTATTTTAATTCTGGAACATCCCCTTCCTAATCCTTTATTACCCATCCCTGTGCCCACTCTGACTCTTTTGCCCTTTAAAGTTCATTCAAGTGACTTGGACACCCTGTTCTTTCAAACTCTTATAGCAATTTGACTGCAGTCAGCTGTGTGATGCTTTCGGCAGTGGTCTGGGGACACGGTCCCTAATCTTATGAAGAAGTTGCTGAATGGCTCTTTTAAACATCCCTTGATTTCCTTATTAGAGGGAGTTCACTGAAAAGCAGAAGCTCAATGTGTGTCTTGCAGGTCAGAGAAATAACTCAGGACATTCCTTCTCCTAGAAATGAATCTCTTGAGAGCTAAGTTTACTGCAATCAGATTCAAATTTATGAAGCAAGATGAATAAAACCCAGTTTTGATAGTACTAATATACACACACACACATATATCTATATATTTTAAATACACTTAAATTTCATTAGCAATGATTGTTTAGAGGAACATCATTACATTCCTGGGCTTGGGAGCCTTCTCCAGGGTTGTGAACAATCAAAGATTTATTTGAGCTTTCTGCACACTGGGAAATGAAGACAGAATCTCATTATCATGTCTATTAAAAGGCAGAATCTGGGGTACATCTAAGAAAAGATGTATTACTTTTTAAACTGCACTGCAAACTGTGAAGTACTACAGGGACTTGAACTATTTAAAAATACTCTGGGCTTATGAGTAAGAAAAAATAGGGTCTCTTTCCCAAACAGTGTAAAAATATCACACCATTAAGTTCTGCTGTTATTACAGTCTTGGAAATATGATTGTATCTACTGTTCCTTGAAGCTGGTTGATCCCTGAGTTTGATGCTGGGGTCGAGGGACCACGGAGGGCTACCAGAGTGAGTTACTTAGGGGACGATGCAATGGGGCTATGAACAATGACCAGTTAAATTCTAGTTAACCCCAATTATAAACCTTCACCTTTGTTAATTAGATTAATTCATCAGTGGGCACTATGCTTACAGTTTGTTGGAGGCGTGCAATCCAACGTTTTCACCATTTATTAAAAGTGAAAATCTTTTATGTCATCAGTCTGTTGCACACAAATGGCCATGCGATATATTAACGCAAAGGTAAAATCAGGTTAAGTTTACCTATAAATCAGAAGGTAGCATTTATTCTAAGGATCGTTCTTAGAAGTGAAAAATTTGGCTCGCAAGCACTTTCTGCAGTTATTAAAGATCTCCAAGCTATCAATCTGAAAGCTTAATTAAAAGCAACATAGACATGTCCAAGGAAGGAAAGTAAAGGGCTGAACATCAGTATAGCCAGTTTTCTTTCAACATCTTGTTCTTCCCTTGACCAGTGTCCAGAATTTTGTGTCCGTTGGTGTAATGCCTTAACACACTGACCTCGGGAGACCTGAATCCAGTCAGGGTCTCTTTCAGGCCACAGGTGGTGGTAAATGGCTTGCCTTCCAGAGCTGAAAGGTTGGTTAAACCTTTTGGTGCCCTGGTGGCCATACTTCCATGTGGACTTCCCATCAGCGAAGCAAAGATTATTTTACTGCAGGTGTGGAAAGCAAAGGGCAACCTCGAACAGCACCTGTTGGGTCTGTGTTGGCTTGATAAATCTTTTTCGGAAATGTGAGAACGACTGACCATTTTTCACGCTAGCAAAAACCGTACAACTAGTTTGCATAAACAGAGACGGGTTTTGCTTTCAGTCCCATATGTGCAATAAATTTACACCGATCTTGCTGAATTCAATGGGGGTAATTCCCAATTTATATTTGTGAGAGCCACATTTCAACAGAATGATTCAAAGTCATTTGAAAGTCTTCATAAGCTCCATAACATCCCTGTGAAGCAGGTGAATGCTGTATGTACAAAATATATTTAGGTATCTCCAGTTTGCAGTTGCATAAACTGAGGCAGGAGAGCTCAGCTCCTGACAATGTCACAGTTTAATTTGAGTGAAAGATCTGCAGTGAGGCAGCCTAGAAGAAAAGTGTTTATTAAAATTAGAATATTTTTTAACATTTAAAAATGTTTCCTTAAGGAGTGGCTACAAAATTATAGAAAAGAGCAACATGAATCATAAGAGTCATTTTTTCATTCCTCCAGCAATGTCTGAACATATTCCTACGCCTGCAAACCAGGAGCTTCTCTCGTTCTTCTTTTCTAATTGTGTGTTTCATTGTTGGATGAAGGTTTGCATTTTGGGGAAAGATCTTTTGTTGCCTAACCACTTGGGAAAGAGCACGCAGAAATATTTTAAAGATTTTTTCAAGAAGCCGCATTTTAGCTTTGGAAGAGAGTATTTAACATAGAATGTTTTGGGATCTGTCTCTGAAAATGTCGGTTTGCTTAAGAGATTGCTGCAGTGTATTTCTGCCATTTTACTTCTATACATTGCAACATGCTGCTTGGTTGGGAGGTCTGCTCTAAAGAGAAACTGGAAGGAGAGTGTATCATCTGCAAAGCACCGAAGAGGCAGGGAGCAGCTGAGCTGAAATAAATGCAGGAAGAACGCCTTCTTAAAATTGTTACTCAAGGTAAATAGGAAATGGGTTTAGTCTTAATTAAGAACTAGGAGTTTGGAGCTATCACAATCATGCTGTATCAAATATCCAGAACACTTCCCCCTTTTTCATGAACTAGGTAGTGATATGTTAGCCTCTCATTGAAAACCAAAAGATCTTATGAGGCGAGCAAACGAAAATTCCAGATTATGGAAATTAATTAAAGCACACAATGCTGCCTTTCTCAACGTTCAGACTCAACTAATTAGGGATTAGATTATTCAAGAGCAGCAGATCAATTAGGATTGCTTTCTGCAAAAAATCCACAGTGAAATATAGTTACCTGTTGAAAGTGAAAGAAATCATGTCCAAGTACAATGGATGGATCAAGGCACAACACTGCACGTTGACAAAATAAATTATGAAAACAATAATCATGTTTATCCAATTGCTTTGTGCAAAACTGTTATTTTGATTCCAGCGCCAGCTGTCTGAAACTTTAATTTAAGTGCTTGCTTGAGGCAAGACATTTGGGATACTAGTTTAGAATGTTTTATAGCCTAAGCAATATGTTTTACTAACCTCAAATACTATGATGATGTTTTTAATGGTAACTATAATATGTTCGAGGGGGTTCTAGGATGATCGTTGATTTTACCAGAGTGTTTGTGTGCCTAATGAACCCCAATATTTTTTTGGCTTCATTAGCTGCCAGCTCCCCAGGAGTGGTGGGAGAGTTCTCTACAGGAGGTGGGTGCTTTATATTTTAAAGGGGGACGTAGCAAGTAACACACTGCACTACCTTCATGCTAGTGTCAAATGCATGTGTGGGTGTAATCTGGGGAAACAGTTTAAAAAATAAATTCTCTCTACATTTCAGTGATGCAAAAAGACTAATAAATACTTCATAATTCACTGAAATATTAATTTCAGTGTTTGGTGCCTGTTTGTACACTTAAAAAGAATAATTATTTCTTGACTTGTGGTCTGAGACTCCACCAAAAATCTGGGGTCTTTACTACTTGCTTGAGAAGGCAGTAGGGTTGCATTGCAAGAGAGAATCCGGCTGAACCCAATGGATAACCAGGCTTTAATTGTTTGTGCTGGAAGTGGTGGCTGTGAGATGTGAGATCGTTGCTCTTGAAACTGTGGCTCTCTTATTGCTCCCGCACAGCCCAGCATCTTTGTGCCTCCGGTTCCAACCACACAACAGGGCTAACGAGAATCCCTTTAATCGCTGTGCTCATTGCTAGCACTGAGGTTTGGTGCAAATAAAGGCTAAGAAGGATTCTTCTTATATTTCCTATATTCAGAATTTTCTGAACTCACTCAAGTAGATGGAAATATTTGCAGTGATTTTGTTTGCTCTCTTCTAAAATGAAACGTGTTGGATGAAAAGCATTAATCTTTTAACTAAAGGGATTCCAAAACAAGTGCTATAAAGATTTCTTCAGGCTAAAGGTAGGGTTTTTTTTTTTTTTTTGCTATGTTTACTTGTTTTGAATGAAATATATAATCCTTTTCAACGTGTTTTTTGGCACTTTACACAGTCTAACCTAGAAATTAATAGTTTATTGAAATAACAACTTTGAAAGGGATTTTTTTCAAGGCATGAGAAAGATTTAATTTGCTACATGCTGGCACACTGATTCATTCGTGCTTTATCAGGGTAAAATGACTATTTGCGCTAAGGTATATACTAAATGTTACTATACTACATAGTATCATTAAGTTTTTCCAACAGATCACATAATTTCACTGATTCAAAGATAAAATTATTTAACTGAAAATAATCAGTCCTGTCTTTTTCATTTTTTATTTAGAAAGTCATATTCAGTTTGAAAAACTATGCTCTTAAATCATTTTAAGTACAAAACGCTTCTTGGGTAAGTATTAAGAAAAGGAAAATTTGGGCCTAGATCCCTTGGGTCTAATGCATTAACTGCACGTGTAGCCTTCATGAAGACATTAAGTCCTAAACTAATCCTGTGTTCCCCATCCTACAGCCTCTGAGCCATGTGCAATAATACTCCAGGATGATTTGTCTGGCCTGTGACTTGCACTCTTCCTCTGTTTTTCCCGACGGCTCCTCACAACTCAGCTCAGAGCTACGTGTGTTGTTCAGCACAATTAGCAATCAGATCTCTGTTCCTAGATAGCAGCCTTTTCTCTGTTAAACTCCTGTTCTCAATTTTCCAAGTTTTTATTTACCAGTTCCTCTCTATTACTGCCAGTGAACCCAATTTTGCACTCCAAAGAATATTTATCTTGTTTTTTACACATATAAGATTCTGTGCGTTATTTACTTATTTTATATTCTTTTTACTGGTGGACATGTTCCTAGAAGGAAATTAAAATGTAAACTTTGCAGTTCAGGTTAGCTGACTGCAACAGAATAATACTAATTTGGAGTTAGTTCTTGTAACATCTTAAAAAAATTTTTTTTATTGTTTTCCCTCCCCTTTCTGAGTATGGGCAATGAACCTGAAATATGCTCACACAGTCAGATGATTTCATTTGGAGAAAGTTGGGAAAGTATTTTTATACTATTTTATACTATTTATTTTTACTGTTGGTGACAAAAATATAGAACCAACTGGGAGGCTGTTTCATTCAGATAATTTGTTTTCTCTGATGCAGACTGAATTGTTCTGAGTCACCCTGGGCTCCACTGAGTTTGACATCGTCAGACAGCTCAGGTCATTTTTATTCCATTAGCATGAGCTTCCATTGCAAAAAATCCTTTCCCTGCTCAAATTTATGTCAGAGATAATCATCCGGATCTTGTCAGTTTTCACTATTAAGGGGCTGAACCAGTTCCGATATTAGTAAACATTGTATTTTCTTGTGTGTACAACAAAGCAATAGTTTATTCTATTTCTGTCTAAGGCTAACAGATGCAATGTGTTTTTGAATCTTTACTTTAAATGAATTGACATGGCTTCTATTGTTGTAACTCTTGACTCATGGTCTGTGCTAAGGAATAAATCAATGAGGTCACCAGAAAAATCACTGCACGCTGGATTCTTTCCACTTCTAAGGTATGGATGCTAAATGCCAAGCAAAGATAATGGAGACATGTTTGCAGAACATTTTCAACATGCAAAGTGATATGCAAGTAGAAAGTATCTGTATCCTTTTCCAAAGAGTGGTTTTGACAAATTATATCAAATTCCAATACGCAATAGATCACTCACAGTCTGAGTCCCATGTGCAAACGTGCATCCTATGTACAAACACATGACGTTCCTCTCAAATAGTTGACTACATCCTTTGAGAGAGAACAAAGGAATTTGACATAGTATGGAACGGCTTTGCTTGAAAAGACCTGACAGATGAGACCAAAAGGACAGGTTGGATATGATGCACAGGAACTTAGACCCAGGTGCACTAGCTCAGACCAGAAATAGTCTAGTTCCCAGTGTGCTGTCTGCCAGAGAAGCCAATGAGAGCAGGATTGTCAGAAACACGGCCCATGCAAAACAATCCTTGCCTTACTGGAGGCATTCAGCAGCACTGGGGTTCTCTGAAGCTCTGTCTGGACCACCATGCAAACCAGAATATGGTCCAAACGCTTTCATAAGCTCTTCTACACTCTCGGTCTCCACAACCTCTGTTGGGAATGAGTTGTACCGTTTAACTAGTCATTTGTGAGGGAAAAAACCCAAAACACCTCAACTGCAAACCAGTTGCCTGGGAGAAGTTCTTTCCACCATAGTTAACCACTCCAACCTCTCAAGCGGGATCTTGCTGCTTCTTTTTCAGATCCTGTAGAATTTATTGTAGTGTCGCTGAACCACATAAATCTCAGAGATTATGTTTAGAGATGGCAAACATTCTGTAAATGTGGAATTTCTAGATAGAATGAATTCATCAGTTTGATTCTAATTTCCACTGGAGACCAGGGAATTAATTTCTCTGTGTATGTTCCACTTCAGGCAGATTCGTTGTAATGTTTGGTTTATTTTAAGTGAATCTATAATATGAACTTTTCCCGTTATGTAGAAAAAAAGAAACAGAAATGTCCCATCATAATGAAATCAGGTAAAGTATGGATATATATGGATATGATAAGGTCTGGACTCCATGCTGCAAGTCTATTGCATTGATTGGACAGTCATGTTTATGCTTACACTGATCACTCTCATTGGAAGTAGCAGAAGCAGCAAAAAACATGGAACACTGTATTTATCCATTAGAAAAAACTCCATTTGTGAACCTCTTGGTAAACACAAAAGGGAAGTGCAATTTTAGAAGATACCTCTTATTGCAATTTGATTCAATACATATTAAATCTATGGGAGTCTATGACACAGCAGGAACTAATAGAGATTCTGAAATATGAAAGAAAATAAATTCTGTTACATTTTTATCTAGTTTTCACTATGTGCTGAAGAGGACTTTCAACATTGAGTGCTGTCTGGGAAAGCCTTGCAGCACAGACATTATTAATAATGCAGAAGTCTACATACAGTATTGCCTCTGGAGCTAGGGTTTTGGCAGGGAGGTGGTTCTAGACTATGTTCTAGCTCACTTGTTGGTTCTAGGTCGGGTTCCAGATCACCCTGTGGTTCTAGATCGGTTTCCAGACTGGCTTGGGGCTCCATTGGGTTCTGAGGGTGGGAGGCCCTACTTCAGGCAGCTGTTTTGGCATAGAATCATAGAATGGTTTGG
>NW_010115294.1:0-1593 GCF_000699245.1 Pterocles gutturalis | reverse complement strand
TCCCAGGGCAGGGGAAACCGTGGTCCCCGTGTGGTTTTTTTTTTTTCTAGAGGGAAATTAAGAGACACTATCCTGGACTGGGAAGATTCCCTGCCCGACCGCGACCTCACGCTGGCGGATGAAGCCTGCAGGTACGGCGCTGGGGCTTGTCACGCCGCGGCGGCCACCGATGCCCTGGGAGGGTCCCTGGGCTCCCTGTGCAATTTCCTGGGCTCCCCGTCCTCTGCCAGCACCGCGGCGGTCCTCGGGCCAGCCCTGCCTGGCTCCGTCCGTCGCGTTTTGTGCCTCGCAGCCCTGAGGCTGTGCCCCCAGCCAACGCCCAGGAAAATGGTCAAGAAGAACCACGGCAAATTCTGACAGCGGCTTTGCTCCCCCCTTGGGAAGCGTGAAGAGTCCGCGCTGGGACAGGGGAGGAGAAGCAGCCTGCAGACAGCCGGGGGTTTTTCTCCACCCTGGGTGTTTTGTCTCCTCCCTGCAGGAAAGCCGATCTCTCCGTCACCCTGGGGACCTCTCTGCAGATCAAACCCAGCGGCAACCTCCCGCTGATCACGAAGAAGAGAGGAGGGAAGCTGGTCATCGTCAACCTCCAAGCCACCAAACACGTGAGTGAGCGCGTCCTCGCCCCCCTGCGCTGCTCCTTTCCCCCCGCGTCACTTGTTTCAGCCCCGTCACAGGTTGGTCCCTGCACATCGTCCCCTCCCAGGTGGCCACAAGGAAGAGTGGCCTCGCTTAGCGAGCCCCCAGGCTGGGCTGCCCTTGTCGGAGGGGTTAAACCCGCAATTTCTGATGAACACCTAGAAATGGAAAATAAATCCTAAGAGCGGAATAAAACCTCAGCCCAAAGCTTGATGTATCCTCCGGGGAACGATATTCCGATGAAATAACCGCACACGTGTAACCCACACCACAGGGCAGAGTTCGGTTCGTGCTCAGCCCTGGTTTTGGTGCCCTAATTGTCCAAAATCTTTTGAATAACCAGAGCTGGGGGATCTCTGCGATGTCATTAGAGCTCCCTTGTCCCTGTCCCTCTCCGTCCTGGGCTCGCTAGCCTGGCCCTGCATCTGTGTCCCTGTCTCTGGGCTGCGTGTCACGGTGGGGACTCCCTGCCCACACCCCGACAGCCCTGTCACCTGCGGGGTGGCCGGGGAGCGCTGCCAGACGGGGTCAGGGACTCGTGTTCCACCAGGGACAGTGTCTCGGGGACAGGAGCCCACGTGCAGCTGAGCCATCACCCAGGCGCTGTCCCCATGCGCTCCCAGGGAGGGGACATTTGTCCCTGCATGCCGTGCTTGTCCCCTAACGCCGTGCTTGTCCTCGCCCACCCCAGGACAGACAGGCCGACCTGCGCATCCACGCCTACGTCGACGACGTCATGACGAAGCTGATGAAGCACTTGGGGCTGGAGGTCCCAGAGTGGACGGGGCCGGTGGTGGTGGAAAGCTCTGAACTCACCAAACCCGAACAACTCTTCAAACTGGAGCCCGGGGCTCGCGGGCTGCGGAAGGAGGAGCCCCTCTCCCAGCACAACGGCACGGGTGGGCTCTGCCCTGACCTTGGGACCACGCTGGTGGAACGCCGTGACAATCTGAAGCA
>NW_010115293.1:739-1688 GCF_000699245.1 Pterocles gutturalis | reverse complement strand
TCCCAGGGACAGGGACATGTGGCTGCAGCAGGGATGGGGACACATGGCTGCACTGGGGATGGTGACATGTGGCTGCACCAGGGATGGGGACGGGTGGCTGCACCGGGGATGGAGACATATCTGTGCTGGGGATGGCGACATGTGGATGCATCAGGGATGGGGACATGTGGATGTTCTGGGGACAGGGACACGTGGCTGCAGCAGGGTTGGGGACATGTGGATGCGCCAGGGATGGGGACATGTATCTGTGCTGGAGAGGGGGACATGTGGCTGCACTGAGGATGGGGACAAGTGGCTGTGCCAGGGTTGGGGACATGTGGATGCACCAGGGATGGGGACACATGGCTGCACTGGGGATGGTGACATGTGGCTGCACCAGGGATGGGGACGGGTGGCTGCACCAGGGATGGAGACATATCTGTGCTGGGGATGGCGACATGTGGATGCATCAGGGATGGGGACATGTGGATGTTCTGGGGACAGGGACATGTGGCTGCAGCAGGGATGGGGACACATGGCTGCACTGGGGATGGTGACATGTGGCTGCACCAGGGATGGGGACGGGTGGCTGCACCAGGGATGGAGACATATCTGTGCTGGGGATGGCGACATGTGGATGCATCAGGGATGGGGACATGTGGATGTTCTGGGGACAGGGACATGTGGCTGCAGCAGGGATGGGGACACATGGCTGCACTGGGGATGGTGACATGTGGCTGCACCAGGGATGGGGACGGGTGGCTGCACCGGGGATGGAGACATATCTGTGCTGGGGATGGCGACATGTGGATGCATCAGGGATGGGGACATGTGGATGTTCTGGGGACAGGGACATGTGGCTGCAGCAGGGTTGGGGACATGTGGATGCGCCAGGGATGGGGACATGTATCTGTGCTGGAGAGGGGGACATGTGGCTGCACTGAGGATGGGGACAAGTGGCTGGGGCCGG
>NW_010115293.1:0-666 GCF_000699245.1 Pterocles gutturalis | reverse complement strand
GAGCCCCAGGGATGGAGATGTATCTGTGCTGGGGATGGGGACATGTGGCTGCACCGGGGACGTGTGGCTGCACCGGGGATGGGGACATGTGGCTGCGCCAGGGCTGGGGACATGTGGATGCACCAGGGTTGGGGACATGTGGCTGCACCAGGGTTGGGGACATGTGGATGTACTGGGGATGGGGACCTTGTGGATGCACCAGGGATGGGGACTTGTGGTTGCACCGGGGACAGGGACATAGGGCTGCACAGGGGATGGGGACATATGGCTGCACCGGGGACGTGTGGCTGCACCAGGGATGGGGACATGCAGATGTTCTGGGGACAAGGACATGTGGCTGCAGCAGAGTTGGGGACATGTGGATGCGCCAAGGATGGGGACATGTATCTGTGCCGGGCAGGGGGACATGTGGCTACACTGAGGATGGGGACAAGTGTCTGCGCCAGGGTTGGGGACATGTGGATGTACTGGGGATGGGGACATGCAGATGTTCTGGGGACAAGGACATGTGGCTGCAGCAGAGTTGGGGACATGTGGATGCGCCAAGGATGGGGACATGTATCTGTGCCGGGCAGGGGGACATGTGGCTACACTGAGGATGGGGACAAGTGTCTGCGCCAGGGTTGGGGACACGTGGCTGCGTCAGGGTTGGGGAAATGTGGATGT
>NW_010115292.1:4199-4435 GCF_000699245.1 Pterocles gutturalis | reverse complement strand
TGCACTGGCACTGCCAGCATCAGAGAAGGGGGCTGAGCCAGGGGGGCCTTGCCCTGGTCCTGTGCAATGCAGGGACACACAGGGACAGCTCCTACTCCCCAGACTCACTCCGAGCATCTTACGGTGTGTCCTGGGCCAGAGCTGACCTGGGCAGCCCCAGCTCTTCACGCTCCCGGTGCAATGGGGACACTGAACCCCAGGCAGCACTGCCGGCCCCCTTCTCTGCCTCCCCCCAT
>NW_010115292.1:1849-4088 GCF_000699245.1 Pterocles gutturalis | reverse complement strand
TTGTCTGTTTGGATTATGAGCTCCCCAGGGGAGGCACAGTTTGCTCTTCTTGGGCGTGATGCAAAGAGGTGCCTCTGCTCACTCGTCTGAAGATGCAACATGAGCAGCCTGACAGGTAGCACAGTACGCAGCAAAAGGGGAGAGTCCCTCGGGAAAGGGTCTCTGCAGGGAAATGGTCTGAGCGGTTAGAGCAGATCCCTGCCAGCCCAGCTGCTGGGCACCCTCCCATCGACCTACACTGTGGGGTTGGCCAATTTACCTGCTTTCAGCTTCTCCTATGCAAAAAAAGAGCAAGTTTCTTTGAAGGCCAGACACTCAGCACACCCCCGGTGCTGCTTTCCCGTGGGCATCACACTCAGAGCCCTGGGGCATCCTCTTGCCCTGCTCCATCCCCCTGAGAAGCTGGTCTCTGGGCAGTGGCCACTGGCAATGTGGAAGATGCCCCCAGCTTGCGGCTGGTGAGGGAGGGAGCTCCCAGGGACGCAGGATATCCCTGTGGGGAGATGATAGCCCAGCTCGGAAACAGGGAGCAGGGTCTGCCTTTCCTTGGAGCTGGAGGGGGCAGAGCAGGGCTGCTGGGGCAGCGGGGGCACAGAGGGGCTGCCGACATCAAAGCCCCCCAGGGTGTGGGGCCAGACGTGCCAGAAGCCCTCCCGCCTTGGGCAGCGGCAGGAGAGGAAGCTCCCAGCATCGGGAGGGCTCAAGGACAGGGCGAACAATGGCAGGGGATGTGACTCACGGACAGCACGGGGCAGGTTCAAGGACACAATGCCTTGAGAAGTTTAGGTTTAAAAACCCCTAGAAAAAAGATTCATAAAAGGAGGCCTTTGAGATCCCCTCGACGGGATGAGCCTTGCCCTCAGATCCCAGCATGGGGGAGGCAGGCAGAGCCCTCAGGGTGGGGGGACAAGACGCAAGCAGGTTTGCAAGGAGGAAATGACAGCACCACGGGCTGGGAGAGCAAAGGAAGGATGGGGCACAGGGCACGGCGCCAGGAACAACAGCAGCAGCTCCCACCCTGCCGAGGAGGAGGTTTATAATAGCACAGTGGCAATGACGGCCGGGTGAGGAGCAGCCTCGGGGTGAGCTGGGTCAGCCCGGATGCTGCCCGGAGCCAAGCCCTGCTGTGCTGAGTCCGTACAGTAGTGCAGCGAAACTGCAGCACGCCTCCCAGCTCCTCTTGCTGCAATAATCCTGTGCAGGCACAGCTAGGAGCTGGCAAATGGCTCTTCTGCCAGTCTTTGCTCAGCAGGGCAGGACCCAGGAGCTGTCACCATGCAGCAGTGCTCCGGAGGGTGGGAGGCTGGTGGGGCTCTGGTTATCAGCTCCAAAGCTGCACCGGCATAACTCTTATCAGCCCACGACACTGAGGGGCTGGAGTTCAGTTTAGCACCAAGCTTCTCCTGGCTTCAGGGATCTCCCCCAGGGTCTGCTCTGCCTGGGGAAGGGGAGAGGACAGCCCCCGGTACGGCCGGGCAGTGACCCCGGAAAGCCCAGGGGCACCCGCACCGAGGATGCTGGGGCTCAGGGGCAGGCGGAGATGATGGATGGGATGAGGCGGTTCCTTTTGTCCCCAGAATAAAGACAAACACTGTGGCCTTGGGAGATAATGGACACAAAAGAAGGGATGTTCCTCTGGGCTCACCCATGGGTTTAGCCGCCACGCAGCTGCTGCACAGATGCCTGGTTCCCCACCGCGAGGGTCGGGCTTTGGAGCAAACGCCCTGTGTGTAGAGCTGGGCTGGGGGCAAGAGATGCTGGGTTTTGTGCACAGCAGGTTCCTGCGCACAGGGCCTGGATGTGCAGCCCTCGCTGTCCCCTTGGCGAGGGAGCAGAGCCATGCCAAGCGCCAGGCGCAGACCCTCGCGGTCACTAACCCTGCCAGGGTGCTCACAGTGCAGGTTTTTTCCTCCCGGGTCCCCCATGCGCTATCCCAGCAGCAGGGGCGGCTCCTCCATCACCCCGTCTGATCTCACCCTCAGCCGGGGCTGGGGCAGGTCGAAGGGTGACCAGTGGGTGATTACACCAGTTAGTTACACCCGTGTATTGGATGAACCGTTGACCTTCCCTCCCTCCCCAGCCTGCCTCCCCAGTGCCCTGACTGACATTCCCCCTGGATCCAGCAGCTCCCGGGAGCACTGGCAGGCACAGGAGGGTGAACAATGCCCAGGGCACCCAGTGGGGACAATGGCCCACAGGCAGGGGCAGGGATTTTGCTGTTAATCCCCGGGGGAGGGGG
>NW_010115292.1:0-1836 GCF_000699245.1 Pterocles gutturalis | reverse complement strand
GCGAGCCTGGCTGCATCGGCTCAGATCTGGGCAGGGACCCTGCCTGCTGCCTGTGTCCCAGCAGGTCCTTCCCCTGCAGGGACAAGCGACGTCAGTGGCATTTCCAGCTCGCAGGCACTGGCCCCGCTTCCCCTCTGCCCTGGAAATGGGGTGGAAGGAAGAGAGACGCAGCCTCTGGGGTCAGCTGGTCCCCTTTGACCGGCGCTGTGCCTGTGCCCACGTACTCCCCACCTGCGCCCAGGGCCGCACATCCGCTCATGCTCTCATCGCCCACCGGCACCACCTCCCCTTGACAGCTTCCGTCTCTCAGTTCCTGCCACACCGCTTCAATCTGCATGATTTTGTGTAGTTTCTCAGCCTGGGTCTTACAGATCACCCTGGGTTTCCAGCCTCACCCCTAGCCAGACCCCACCACCTTCGAAGAGGGAAAAGCGATGTGTTATGATTTCTGGAAGCTCTGAGGTCTGTCTCGGTGCTGGTCTCTCCTGCCCTAATCCCCAGGAGCCGGCACTGGCCGGGGCAGCAGCTGCTGTAGTCCTGTGCCGGTGCAGCAGCCGTCCCTGCCGTGCCAGGGGACACCCACCCCAAACCTGCCGCTGCACATCACAGACGAAGGCGGCCCCAGGGATGGAGTTTCAGGCGTGGTTAACTGAGATACAAGAGCTCATTGTCCCTCTCGCACACCCACATGCCCGCAACTCTGCCGCAGGGGCCACGCTGGCCACCCTGGGATTCTGCACAGCAGAGCTACGTCCGGGAGAGCAAAGCCCCTTCCACTGCCCCGTCCCTGCTCCCCACAGAGCACCCCGGGTCCAGGGCACACTTTCGCCTTCGGCGAGGTGGCTCTTCCCCCCACCAGTGCCAAAGGGACACTCGTAAGAGCCCCTTCCCTGAGCCAGGCCAACGCTGGGTTTAGGCTGCGTCTCAGGACATGGAGGGGCCAAATGTGGGGTGGGGGCTGCAGGGAGAGCGTGGCACCAGGACATGGCTGGGGACTGTTCTGATGAGCTCCTTGGGCCAGGAACCATCCATCCATCCCTCTGCCTGTCCTGGTGCACCCATCCACCTGCCCATCCCCACGCCTGGGGTGAAGCCCAGCCACCAACAGACACTTCATGGACTAGAAGGCTTGGGGACAGGCAGGGACAGAAGGGTCCAGGCGGGGCTGTGGGGGCTGTTCCCATACAGCCTGGCCTTGGAGGAGCAACTCACTGTTTCCTCCATGGAGGCTTATGGGAGGAGGCGACGTGCTGAGCACTGGGGCACTGGCGGTCATGTCTCTCTACCAAGGCAGTGGCAGGAACGCTGCGGTCCCTTGGGGCAGAGACGGGCAGCCAGAGCTGTCCCGGATGGGGGGCATGGGGCCTGTACCTCTTGTTGTGTGGCTCATGGCTTTCTTTGTCCCACCTTGTGCTCCTCAGATCTGCTGAAATCCAACAGCTCCCGCCTGCTGCTGGCCTCGGGGGACGGGCTGGATTTCCAAGACCTCCTGGTGGATGAGGACAAGGCTGGCTGATGGTGGGAGCCAAAAACCACATCTTCCTGCTGCACCTGGACCATCCCAGCAGAGAGCCTGAGAAGGTCAGTGCTGGGAGGAGGCTGCAGGCTCCTTCCTCCCCCGGAGCCGCTCCTTGTTCTGGTACCGGGGTGTGGGGTGGGTGTGCTCCGACCTGGGCTGCTCTCATGGCACCAGGGACACATTGACACCAGGATGTCTCCATCCGTGGGGTCAGCCCATCCCTGGCGGTGCTGAGCCCCACTGGGACCAGCCGACACTGGGAAGGGACGGGGTGGCTTGGACAGGAGAGGTGACCTGGGTGGATGTGGGGTGGAAAG
>NW_010115291.1:4986-8428 GCF_000699245.1 Pterocles gutturalis | reverse complement strand
GGAACGGTGCCGCCTTTCTGAGCAGCTTCTCCCGGTGGGACAGCGCCGCCGGTCCCCGCAGCTCTGGTACCTCCTCCGTTCTCCGCGGAGCGGCGAGGGGCAGCGCGGGAGCGGGCGGCGGAAGATGCTGTGCCTCCCGGTAGCCTTCCAGCTGGTGCTGCTGGTGCCGGTGCTGTCCGGCCAGGACACAGAGAGGTGTCCTTCAGCCTTCTGCGAGTGTTCCGACTGGGAGGACTACAAAATCACTTGCAGGGACATCCACTTCATTCCCAGCCTTCCGGAGGACACACAGACCCTGTGAGTACATTGGGATGGTTTAGGGGAGGCACTAGCCAGTTGTGACTGTTCATACTTTGGAAGCAGGAGAAACTCGGAGCTAATGCCCGGCGAGGTGATTTAGCAGGGCAGTATGGCATAGCGGGAACAGCAACGCGCAGACTCTGTGTGGGTCAGGGAGACGCAGGAAAAGTGACTCTCAAACCTTATAAAGATGTGAAGAGGTGATTGTCCGTTGGGCCTTAAAATTTCTGGGTAGGATATGGGAAAAATAGTTACTGGGCTGTTTGTGGGCAAACTGAGTGTAAGGCTGGATTCTGTGTGGCATGTGCCTAGGGGTTGAGGGCATGGAAGGATAGATCAAACACAGTTTTGTAATTTAAAAAGAATAGGAATTGGATGTACCACCTGGCAAACAGTTCCAGGAAAGCTTCTGTGCACTTTCAGCTTCTTTGCCAAAGTCTAACAAAAAGAATCCATGGGAACTGAGAATCCCAATACACCATCTGGGAGACGAAGTACTTCAGATAAACAAAAGTGTGGACTATGGCATACAGCAGCAAATTAGTGGCTTGCCAAAGTAATAGAGCAATTCAAGTACCTAAAACTAAGTCTTCAGTACCATTATAGGCACCATAGAATATCTTGTCTGGGTTCCTGTTGCCAGGCCAGAAGAGTGTCCTGTGTCATATCTGTCAGCCCCGTAGAGATATGTCAAATAAATACTCTAGGGAAGTCGAAATGGCACCAGTCAGCTGTAAGTAAGCAGCTGAATCACCCCTGGTTTTTACTTGGTCTCATAAGGCACAAAAGGTTGTAAGTAGATTAATTTCTGATAAAATAAACAAACTCAAACTCAGTTGATTTAATTGCAAGGTAAAACGATAATAGATTGGTTGATTCATGTCTTGATAATGATTCCCAGGACTTTATTTGAAAATATGAGCCATGAAGTTGTTTGAACTTATTTGAATGGGCTTCTCAAGATTTTTTAACACCTGAAAGTAAAGGCTTAGCAAATTGGTCACTTACCTGAAAAGGCAGAGAAAAAATTATGTTATTTCCATTATTCATGCATGCTTTTAATTTTTTTGATGATTAGACCGCTGTTATACAAGTATTTCAGTTGATAAGATTTTAAATTGTACAGGTTTTGGTTTGGTTATTATACTTTTGTTTATGCAGTTCTTTAGTTTGAAATTGCATTAATGTTACTGTACGCAACATGTAGTATGTTCTTTGAAATCTACCATGACAAAGTAGAAAATAAAGCAGTTTGAGTTTATAAGAGAAATATGCCTTCATACACACATTTAAAATAGTCAATAGAAACAATCAGATCACATAATGGAATTGGGTGCTTTCCTTGAAAAATGCTGGTTTGATGGCTGAGAAGTACTTTTCTACATAGAGCTTCACAAATAAAGCACTTCGGCTGCTGGAGTTGTAGTGTTTTAAACAGCTGTTGTAATGGAGGCTCCAAGATCATGAGCCATTGTTTTCAAAAGACAAAAACACCGAGTGAAAATCTTACTTCCATGGAAAAAGTAATTAACAAAAGCAATTGAGAAATATTTTTATGTTTATTTTGGGTATATTCTAATCATCTGTCCCTATTGGGGTGACCCTTGCAAACTTCTCAAGAAGTTTACTCCCTACCACAGTCATTAAAAGGCAAGAAAAAAAATACAGATAATGAAAATTGTGATTTTATAGTGCACTGTAGAAAAGGTAGAACATGCGCTGTATAGTCTGTTTGATTTGAAAATAAATGGGAAAATTCTCTAAAGAAATAAGGAAAACACAGCTCTTTTCACAAAAAAAAATAGCCTTTTTTACTTCAGTTTGCAGTTTTCTCTTGGTATAAGGTATGTATATTTTCCTTCTCTGTTATTATTTGAATTGCTGAAGTCTGGTGGACTGTATCTAGTTCTGTAGTCCCTTGCTCTTGGCAAATGACTTAATCTTTCTTTCCCTCCATACGTTGAATGGGAGTCGTAACAGTTACTCATATCTGGTTTTCATTCAGAGTGCTTTCAGATGCTTCAGACTGAGGGACTTGCATGTGGAGGATAAAATAACACAAAGAGTTTTCCTGTGAGATTGTAGGGTGGGTGCCCCTGCTTCCATCATGTTTTGCATCCTTTTGCCTTACAACTGGTAACAGTTCTGAATTAAAAGGCAAAAGATTCCAACATAATTGACATTTCTGTTAACATTCAGAACAAATGAACCCTTCTTTTGAAGTATGTAGATGTGCATATCTGGACATTATATGTTGAAACCCTCTACAATTTTCCCCAAATCCATCCACTTTGTTACTTAGGTAAAGTAACTTTGCTTCTTGGTAGTTATGTGTGAATCTGAAAAGTGCCAGTTTTAAAACTTTCTTAGGTGGCTATTCAGTTTTGTAGGATTTGTAAAGCTAAAAGACTGGTGAGTCTAGGAACGCTTTGCCAGCTTTTGGAGATGATGAACTTTTTTCAGTGCACAGGACCTTAAAACAATTAAAGTTTCATTACAATTATTCAGTCAGGACTGTTCTCATTTCTCTGCCCTACTTTAAGAGAGGGGTGTAAGCCTTTTTTTTTTTTTTTTTTTTTAACAAGCCATACTTAGAAGAAATTGCAAAAAACGTTTATTTTCAAACTATTTTCATGGACAAGTGTCATGAACTTCAGCCAGGAAAGCATGTTTTGTCCAAATGTAGTTCATGCAGGTGCTTATCTGGAATGGCTGAGTGCACAGATATTGTTCTCAGAGATGCTTTTTTTCTGTACAAGATTTTTCTTTTTTTTTCTTTTTCTTTTTCTTTTTTTTTTTTTTGTGGAGTAAACAAAATAAGTAGAGAGAAAAAGGTTTTGTGTATTAAAAGCAAAGCTTGTCATGTTGGCTGAAGTTAAGGATTATGTACTCATACCATACTGTGGTAGGAAAGCAGTTCCAAGTGCTATTGAAATACAGTACTAAATACTGTGAAATCAGGTATCAATAATTTTGTTGTGTCTATAATATTTTCATGCCTCTCTGCACAGCCAACAACCTTGGCCTGGTCTGGTGCCATTTTACCCCTGCCTGCCCCTCCTTTTCTTCTGCTTCTGCTTATACTTGACTCCACTCCTTCATGCTGTGGCAGTGGCACTGTGTGTACAGTCCTGTATATATA
>NW_010115291.1:2522-4963 GCF_000699245.1 Pterocles gutturalis | reverse complement strand
TCCTGAGTTAAGCGCTGTGTGAGTGCTCAATGGTTATACCCCACAGAAAGGATAAGGGCTGCACCCTCCTTGCTTTTTTTTTCATTTTTTTTCTTTTTTTTTTTAATTTTCTTTTTTTCTTCTTTTTTCTTTTTTTTCTTTTTTTTTTTTTGGAAGGCATGCTGATAAGGTTTCTATCCTGTACCCAGGTGCTATTTTCACATCACCACAATCAAATTTGGTTGAAATTGGACAAGAGGGAGTTAGAGGGCAGAGTGGAACTGACAGATAAATAGACACAAGAACAGTACAGTCTTGAAGAATATGCTCTTCACATGAAGTATTAACCTACAATTCTGCATCTGCTCCAGGATATTGGCCATACGTAGGATACTGCTCTTTGATAAATGCAAGGTAGCTCACCCTTCAGGGGCAAGGAGCCCCGACCTGTGTCATATTTACTATGTTGGTAAGGGTGAGTGTGTGGATACCAGGATAAGAGGATGTAGTGAATCAGCTGGTCTGTTTAGTTCCCCATGCTGTTGTCAGCTACTGATAAAAGAGATGTGGAAATTGTTAATGTATTTTACACATTTGCAGTGCGATATTTAGGACTAGCAATCATATGTCAAATATTCATAAATGCTTATTGGTAAAAATGTTTTTTTGAACTGGAGAGAAAAATATGTAGGGACTTAACAGTTTTACCTGCGATAACGGCATCACTGGCAAACACATTTTTTATAAGTTTAATGAATAGTTTAGAGCATCTGAGTTCACAGAAGCTACAAGAAAACTGAAGAAGGTGATGTTTCTACTTGATATTGAAAATAAATCAGACTGACTTAAAATATTTTCCCCCAAATCTTTGTCTTAGGAATTGTCTGTAATTCAGAGATACTCTAATTATATCGTGATGTTTTTATAGACTTCATTGCTTCAGAATGGAGCCTCATAACCACGCCTTCTCAAACAACCTTGCAGCATAAGGACATTGCTGTTATCCCTGTTTTAATGATGAAGTATCAAGAGTCTGAAAGAACAGGAAAAACACTGACATGATTAAACAGCCAGCTGAAGGAAGCTATTAGGGCATCTTTCAGAAAATTGAAGTAATGTCAAATGAGGAAATATTTGGAAACTTGAAATAATACAGTACAAGAATATTTATTAAGAGAAACTTACAATATAATAAAAACTCAGTATAGTCTTTAAGACACAAAAGAGGGTAAGACTGAAAAACTTCTGTCAAACTGAAATGTCAATATGAAGCTTGTTTGAAACAAATTGAAAAACTGAATAGAATTAAATTCTCTGAGCCAGATAATACCTGTGTAAAAGTTCCAAAGGCATTAAAATATCATATTGCTGCATTGCCTACTGTAGTATGTAACCTACTGTTTAAATCAGCCATGGTGACAGAGGAATGGAAGGTCACAAGTATAGCATAATTCTTTTAAAAAACGGCTTTAGGGAATATCTTGGTAACTAAATGGTGGTAGGTCTGTCATCTTTGGAAGACTGTGAAAAATAGGAAGGAATCAATATGGATTTCATAAAGGGAAAGCTTGCCTCACAAATATATATCCTAGTTCTTTAAAGGAATCAGAAACATGTGGATACATTGATTTTTGAACTTGTATTTTCAAAAAAATTAGGAAGGACCTTAGGAAAGACTTGAGACAAATTAGCTGTTGGACATAGGAGGGAAAGCTGCTTTATGGATTGACAAAGGGTTTAAACAAGGAAAACAAAAGCTTGTAACAAACTCTTTATTTTTCAGAATACAGGGAATTCATCAAAGGACCTTGGAATCCAACACAGCCTGGGCCTATGTAGGCTGCTCCTTGTTTTAGGCTGTTCCTAGTTTCTTCTAATCTGGGTGTTATGGTAAACTGCACATAGATACGTTGTGATTTTGATGAGTGTGCTGCCCTCAATACATGCTATTTTTATGTCCTGCTATTTCTCCTAAATAGCCTGCCATCAGCTATAACCAGCAGCTGAAAAGACAAAAATCTTACTGTTGCCCTTGAGTGAGCCTAATTGCCCTTAGAGTAAGCAGGAATTACACAGATCCACTACAGGGAGACTAAAACCTATAGTTTACTGTTTTAGCTTCATAAAGATTGAGCTTCTTGCCTGCATCTTTCAGAGACTGGCCTCACAACGTCTCAGTGAGATGCTACCTTAATTACATTACAAAAGAATAATTGGGTCATGAATGGCATATGATCACTGTCTGTGAACAGTAATATGCTAAAATATGTTATAATAAAATGCTAGGTGCTTGGCTGTGAACTTCATGTTTTTTTCCTCTTTAAAAAGATGTAGAGGCATAGATTTTAAGGCCAAGAGGGCTCATGGGAATGTCTAGTCTGACATTCTAGATGATAAAAAGTATAAAACTTCCCAATAAGTATGATTAATTAGAGCTCCTTCTTCTTTTTTCTTTTTTTTTT
>NW_010115291.1:0-2509 GCF_000699245.1 Pterocles gutturalis | reverse complement strand
GGGGGTGGGGGGCAGGGCATGAATTAGGGGGGTTTCCTGGGCCAGGGAAACACAGGGGAGTACAAAGACCCACTAGGAATCAGCAGCTCTCAGAAGGGCGGAGGACACAGTGTGGATGGGGCTGCTTGCAGCTCAGAAAGCCAACTGTATCCTGGGCTGCATCAAAATAAGTGTGGCCAGCAGGTCAAGGGAGGTGATTCTCCCCCTCTACTATGCTCTATATACTATACTATGCTCTATACTCCACCTAGAGTACTGCATCCAGCTCTGGAATCCTCAGCACAGGAAGGACGTGGACCTGTTGGAGTGGGTCCAGAGGAGGGAAACAAAAACGATCAGAGGGCTGGAGCACCTCCTGTATAAGGACAGGCTGAGAGAGTTTTCATCTAAATGAAAAAGAACTATTTTATTAGGCTACAGCAGTGACATGAAGAACATAATAATAGCTGTGCTGATTGACATGAAGGACCCCTTTTGACAAGTACTCTATATCTGGGGGGGACCACAGACAGACTGGAAGGGTAAAAACAGACCAAGTACGTGTGATACTCCCTTAATGCTTTCCCAGAGTCTGACCTTTTCCAGCTGAAGGAATTTCCTGACCCTGTTCATTAATATATATTTTTTGCCTGTCTTTTAATTCTCTGTGGATCTCTCTTTCTGTTGCACATCCAATTTTGCCCTGAGCTTATATCAGCTTCATGTATCCACAATGTCTTTTGACAAGGAATTTCACCAATCTGCTTCCTGTTGCATGAAGAAACACTTCCCTTTTTGTTTCTGTGGTTTTCTGTGGGTTTTTTTTTTTTAACTTCTTGAATTTGTCTCCCTCTAGCTTCATGTATAGGGCATTTTGTTCTTGTTTTTGAAGAAGGAGTAAACAGTCCATCCCATCTTCTCCCTGCCTATCCTGATGTGTAGACTTCTATTATGTCTCCTCTCAGCCATTCCTCAGCTAGAGTGAAGCGTCTCAGGCTCCCCAGTTTCTTCTGTGGAAACCATTCCATACCTTTGATCATCCTTCTCACTTTCTTTGTATTTCTTCCATTTCTCAGTAATATTCTAGTGCAGATGACAATATTAGTGCTCCACAAGGTATTCAAGGTGCATACAAACCCTAAATTTGTACAGTGGCAAAAGCATGTTGTCTACTCCTTGCCCAGTATTTTCTAATATTTGATCTGGGGGGGGGTGGGTCTGACTGTTCCTAAGCACTGAATCCATGTTTTCACAGAACTAATGCCAAGATCTAACATAATGCCAAGATCTGCTCCTGGGTAAAAATTATGAGCTCAGAACCTGTCATTTTTAATATATGTATTTTTGTACATTTCCCCCTTGTGTGTAATTTACATCTGTTGACACCAAATGTCATTTACCATTTTATTTTCCAGCCACTCAGTCCTGTAAGAGCCTTCTGAGATTTCTCACAGTCAACTCTTAGCATTACTACTTTAATAACTTCTAGCATGAGTAAGCATTGTTACCTTACCGTTTATCCCCCTTTTCCAGGTCATTTATGAATGTATATTAAACAGCCTAAGTCCCTACCCAGACCCTTGTGGAACTTCATTTACTCTTCTCCTTTGTTTCCTATTTTTAAGCAATAATTTATTTGGAGTGTATTTATCCAGACTGTCACAATCTTGGAAATGAACTAGACTTTTTTTTTTCCTAAGGAAGAACTAAATTTTCCTTGTGTATTGAAGTGTCTCCTTGAGGAGGAGTTAATCACAAAAACCTATTTTTAATATGTAAAGTTCTTGCATAAACATTTATACACGTTGGAAAGTAATAGTGAAAACTATTTCTTAAGGAAGATCTAATGAAAGATAAAAAGAAATGCATTACCTTAGAAACTGCTGAGTGGGCTCTCTTTGATTGGCCTTAATACCTAGATCTATTTACTTGTATAGTATCAGCGTTATCTCAGTATTGCAGTACCATGTTTGCTGTCTTTGTCAGTTTGTCTAAGATTTTAATTCTAAACCTGAAGTGTTGTACAGTCTGGTACACCATTGCTTTTGTTACTGTTAATAAAAATGTCATGGATGCTCACCAAATTTCCATGCAACCGTTTGTTAGTTTCCCTTGTCCTTCACTGAGGATTTTGCACAATCTGCCAGGCAGAAAAAAAAGTCTTTGAAAAGCTGCCATTGTTTTTTCAGTTGTGTTCTGGATCCCCTTTTAAAAGAGGTTACTTTTTGAACATCCGTTTGCATACCAGTTGCACTTCTCATACTTAATGTGTATTTAACTGACATTGCCATCACCAGAAGTCAACTCCAGCTCGTTCCTTACATTCCTCAAATAGGAGAAATCAAACAAATTACATTCATTATGTCATTCATTGTCTCTATTACTGCCATTTGTGGACCAAAACCCTATAACTGTGGGTGTTGTACAACGATATAACGTAGATGGTTCTTGCCTCCAAAAATAATGTAGAACTGCACATGGATATAGACAAACATGGGCCTCTGTAAGGCAGTAGAAAGCTGTATATTTA
>NW_010115290.1:0-2792 GCF_000699245.1 Pterocles gutturalis | reverse complement strand
GAACAGGCTCCGGGCTTGCCCTCCCTCTGCCAGCAGCCGCTGTTTAGATGTGACACTACCGTGTGGTCCACAGTTTTTTTTTTTCTCATTTTTGGGGCAGGTCAGGGTCAGTCTGGTTCAGGCTCTGCTCCAAGGGCTGGTCCTAACTCCTGCAGCTCACCCACAGCGTTCACACCATTCCCAGTTAATAGGCAGGGAAACTGAGGCATGGCTGTGCTGGGGGAGGACCTGAGCAGCCCCCTGACCAAACCTCCCTGCCTGGAGAGGAACTGATTTGTTGTCTGTTCCTACCTGTAACTGGGACAGGGGAGGCAACAGCAGGTCAGGCGTCTCCAACCTGCAACAGTCCCGTGAACACAAGCACTTGTAGCCAGCCATGCTTATTAGAATTATTATTAAAATCTTGCTAGCAATGCGTTTTGATAGGTCTGTATCTCTTCAGGAGGATGCTTTCCCCTTTCCTTAGTGCTCCTGCATTTTGTGGGTTCTGTGAATCAGGCCAAGGAGGGGCACCGTTTGACCGGGGAAGGCAACCCTCAGTGGGAATCTGCTGCTCCACCTGCTTTTATTCCTAGGAAGAGGTGCAGACCACAGCCCTCCTCCTCTTTACAGGTGTCTCATCCTCAGCAGAATTTGGCTTTCTGTTTGCTGTCGCAAAGGCATGGGACTTAAGATAACAGAAAAGCAAGAAGATGAGATAAAAATGTGCCGGGTTGTGTGATTGTGTGATTACAAGTAATTGTTATTGTTAATTATGTGGTGGCGGCATCTAAGGGCCTGTTTGAGACTAGCCTCATGTTTAGGATACAACACATGTGTGGAAGAGATGGGAGTCTTGAGCAGTTCACACGCTAAAGCTACAGACCGATAAAGCGTAATTTTGGGGATGCACCCTGTCTGAAAATGAAGGCAATGATGAACTGGAAGACACAGCTGTGTCCTAGTTAAGTATTGCTTAAACTTCCTTGAGGTGCAGAAGGGGAAGGAAGGAGAGAGGAGCAGTTGCAGGTGCTGGACAGCTTGCTTCAGAAGTGAGATGAAATAACGAAAATGGATATGAAATCCTAAAGCATATCCTGCTAATGTTTTTGAAACAAGACTCTTTCTGTGGCACAACACTAGTTTCAAACTACATGGAGAAATCATAGGTATTGTCATACGATAAATTGGCATATGGCTCACTGTTTTAAAAATGCTGACAAAAAAAATTCTAATCTATGTGAGACTACAAGTATATCTGTTTGTGTTGTTGTATCTGCAGGAGCCGAGAAGGTAAATTGTAGCATTGGGATTAATTTGTGAGCTAGCAGACATCTTCAGATTTCATCAGTTTAACACCGACCTACAAACATGCACGCCCGTAGGAAGGCACACACAAAAAAGCCCACATTCATGGATTAGTTTTCGCACTCTGTTTGAAGTTGGTCCGTTTCCCAGCTTGAGCATTAGAATTCAGCCTGAGTGCTGTCTTTAAATTGCTTTGATGCTAGGTGGGTTTCAACCCTGACCTGTCCTGATGGCAAGTGATGGCTGTAACAAGCTGCGGATCAATATTCATAGCGGGTGTCCTGGACTGATAACACTATCCAAGACAATGTTCACTATCGCTGGAGACAGCTGAGATATTGTGCCATTAGTGATGTTGTTTTAAATAACCTGATCCATTTCTGGGTCTATTTAATGAATTTCACAGTTTAGATATTATCTTTAAGGAGAAGCCAGAGGCTACTCCAGAAGCGGTGATGCAAATCAGTGCTGCCAAGGCTCTTCTGCTTTTCTTGAAACAAAGTGGACTATAATTCCACTGCAGCTCCTTATATATTCTGGGAGTTGTGGCACGCTATTGATAGTATTAGCAATAAGAAAGTACTTGGGCTTTATTGAGGGAGAAAACAATATTATCTGTAAAGCTGGAACACGGTTGATAAAATCTTATCCGGGATTGTAAAACGGAAAGGATCGGTTCAGTAGATGACAAGCTGCTGTTTTTTCCTCAGTTGTCTATATGGAGCGCTGGACATGTATAAGAAGATACCATCGAGGCAGGGCACGGCCCTGTCAGGGTTTTAGCTGAGCTGACACGGGTCTCGTCAGGTTTCTGCTGGCGTGTGGGTCAGCACCTTGGTCCCCAAGGGCCGAATCCTGTCCTCCTGCAGTTCCTACAGACCCGCAGAGGCACCCCGGGTGGTACAGCGTGTGATACGGGGTACACGGCAAACCCCAGATGCGCAGCGGCCGAGGGAGCCCCGCGGAAATCCCCCCTCACACCAGTGGCCTCCCCACTGCGCTCCTGCTCCCCAGGGAAACCGCAGGATGGAAACACACCGAGCTTCTCGTCGCTTCGGAAAAGTCGCAGCCAAATCAGGACCTGGGGTGCTCATGGCTGGGAGTCTGAAACCCTTTCAGAAATGACAAAAGCAGTATAAAATTTTAAGAAAACAGATCTGTTGCCTTTATGTTTGACAGCATCTGACCCGGGTGAAGTGCGCATTGCAGGGGATGGCAGTTTTTCCTCAGGAACACGATGTCTGAAGGAGTTTAGCGTGAAACAGGGAACGAGCCCTGGCACTCGCTGGGCTGGTTTTTCACTGCTTTTGCTGGGCTGTTGGCAGCGGGCAGCCCAGGTGCAGGCCCTGGGTGCTGCGCCTGTGGAGAGAAGTTCTTTCGGCAGATGGATGGAGCCGCCGTGAGCTTGCCGCGCTGTCCAAGATGATCACCTGGGAAAGACAAACTTGGTCTGTGAGTCCACCTGCCTCAAGTATTTAAAAAAATAAAATAAAATAATCAATTAA
>NW_010115289.1:33559-33786 GCF_000699245.1 Pterocles gutturalis | reverse complement strand
GACCACAGAGACCTTCACGGGCTGCACGACTGCGGTTTTATTATGCAGCGTTCTGGAGGGCGTCAGGGTAGGTATCAGATTAGGGAGATGCATCCTGGTGCAATATTGCAAAACAATACCCACCAGAAGAAATAATGCCTGTAACCTCCAGCGATCCACATGCACAAGTTAGAAATTAAAAACAGACAGGGAGGGGAAAGGAAAACACCGGAGATTTGGAGACTTGG
>NW_010115289.1:0-33455 GCF_000699245.1 Pterocles gutturalis | reverse complement strand
TCAGGCCAATCTGTTCCTCATCCCAATCCCAACCTGGGTTCACCACAAAGCACCGCAACAGAGGGTGGTAGCAGCGGAGCCCCACAGGCATCCCAGCTACAGCAGGAAGCCCCAGTAGTGCTGTGCCCCTCAACTCCCGGGGATGTTCCTCCTACCCCTGCTTCACCAGCATGGCCAAGTCCCCCCTCCCATTCCTAGTTCTTTCTCTGCATTATGGTAGCATCCTGGAGCACTGGCTAAGATCTGCACTGCTCCCCCCACAGCACAGCCACAACGGTCAAAGCCCCCAGTATGGGCTCCAGGGCTGACCATGGAGACAGGCCCGCTGCTCCCCACACCCTTCCCGATCTGCAGACCCCATGGACCACTCTCAAAAAAAAAAAAAAAAAAATCCCTTGACTCAAAGTCAAGGAACAAAAGCCAGAGGGGAAGGAGGCTGAGAGCAGTGGGGCTGCTTGCATTCACCCATCAGGCTTGCACTAGGAAGAGTCAGCAGGGTTAAAATATTAGGGAGACACATGCTGGTAGATATATATCCAGCTCACACAGCAGGGCCCTCTCATTTGGGCTGTCCCCACTGTCTGGATTTGTTAAACCATTGTTGATGTTTAGCTCAATACTGCAAGGTCTAAGGCCCCAATCCAAACAAGCTGGGGGACAGTGATTGTGTACTGCAGATAAACATCCTTTGAGAGTCCCCAGAAAAGCAAAATGAGTTTAAAGTATATGTTGCTGGAATAATTCTGTGCAAGCAGAGTATTGACTGAGTACAGCACCATTACCAGCAGAGGGAATGTGCAGTGCAGAGACCAGATGTGGAGCACCTTCAAAACTATAACCTTATTGCCCCTAGACTACTTGGAAACAATTAATTCAACAGACTGTCCTTTAAAACATGGCTGTTGTACGGGCAAGACCTGCTTTGCGTGTGCAGAGTCACTGCTGAGGCTCATTATCTTCCTGTTACAAATTCTCCATTCTCAAGGCTTTAGGACTGAAGCATAAAACAAAGTTTCTGAGCCAAAGACTGACCCACATACATTATTCTCAAACCTCATGTTTAAAATGAGAAGTTGGTTTCAGATAAGCATAAAGACTATAAGCAGAAAACAAAATTATTTGGAAGTATTAATGCTGCTTCTTTACTTCTACAACTGAAGAAATAAGCCTGCATGTTTAGAGTCTTTTCAGTTCCTGAAGGATATTAACCTACAGCACAGAAAAATTGCTTTGGCAAGACAGGGAATTCGGCGCATAGAGAGACTGGTACATCACACATTTTACTCCCTCTCTAGCCCACTACTTCCCCACCCACAATAATTGGTTCAATATTATTGTACAAGTGCAGGCACAGTGACAGCAAACCAGTTACAGACTGCTGTATCCATAAACAACGCACCTGAGAAGCATCCTCAAGAACATCCTCAGAACAATATTTGTCTCATTACCTATTTATTAAGAATTTATCATCAAATTTTTAAGGTGAATCAAACCCTTTAAGGGCTGAACAACTGCACAGTGAGTGCCAGATAGTCCATAAAAGCTGTTCTGTCAACAAGGATGGAAGACCAGCTTCCTTCTAAAATTCTCCTCCCAGTAGCAGGTTCCACCATGACCTTTGAGCAGGACAGCTACTCCAGCAACAGGGTTGAAGCTCCCAAACCAGGCTTGGGCACACCGAGTTGTAATGCTCCTCCACAAGCCACTACTGGTCTAGCATACGAATGATAAAGCCAAGGGCTAGTTAAACTTGGTAACATTTAGGTGAAATTTTACAAAGGACGTGGTTACTAGTCTCTCCTCCATTTTGACTGGGAAAACAAGAAACTAATTCTGGACCCCACAAGAACAAAACCTGATTTTTTGTTTTACTAATAGTAAAGATGTTAACCTCTTACGTGTAAGAAAACATAGTCATGCTTTGGTGACTGAAACTGGACAGATGCTGCTTTCTCAATATGAGTTTCATGTTTTCGCTACTTATCCCTTTTTTTCTCTGCTTTGCTAAAGACATTACTGACTGTGGGCAGGCTTTTGGCCTGTCCTTACTCTTTACAGTAAAAGAAAAAACACAGTCTTGAAACTGGAAAGTAAGGGGTTGCTTCCTCCTGCCTGAAGTCAGCCCCTTGGGGTCACTCATCTGGGGAACCTGGACAGTGGGGGGGTGCGCAGAGGTGCTTCCCCCTTCCCTGCGCTGCAAAATAGCTCAGAGCCATGTGCATAACTTCAGCCCAGAAAAAAACATCAGAGACAGGCACTAATCTACAACCGCTAATGCTTCAATCAGGGCCATGTGTCGTTACATGCCTCTGCCAGGCAGCACCAGCATGATGCTTCACGGTCAAAGCCATGTTGGGGTGGTACGGTCCCATTGTGGGGGAGCTGAGCTTTTAGCCCCCCAGCCAGGTGGGCAGGCAAAAAGGGCCTGCAGGGCAGCCCAGTGGGTCTTCAGGACTACCTGGATAGTCACCGCCTGCGCAATCCCGGCCAGAGGGGCATGGCCTCAGCTCCTTCCTGCCACCCCTCTTGTGCTGGCCCCAGCATATACAGGGACCGTGACGTGGCTGATGCACAGGTGAGCTGGACCAGGTCTCTGCTCGCAGGGGAAAAAATCAAATTGGTTGCTGCAGAAACACTGATGCCAACACACACACAAAAAAAAAAAAAAAAAAAAAGGAGGCAGGAAATGGTCAGCAAGGGACAGAGCACGAGACTGGGACCTTGGCCTCTTGGCAAGGGTCTGCACCTTCAAGCGACTGCAGACACACCCGCCAAATGCCCCATGCCCCCACCTCTCAATCTGCCACCTCTTGGGGTGAACTTTCACCTTTTCAGTTAAATTTGGAGTTTATAGGTTAAATTTGTCAGAAAAAGATACTGAGGAATGACACCGCATCAGGGAAAGGAAAAGTGCTTTTGTCATTGACAGTGAATTCAGGAAACTTATTTGACAGCAGGTGCATATCTAGATGTATTACGTCATTGTGTTTAATGTGATTAGGTGCAAGGAGCCAAGCAGATGGGAGCAGTGTGGAGAGATTAGTGACGCAACCCAAAAGAAGCAAGTTTGGCGGAGGGATTTAATGCAGAAGAGGATAGTGTTTAAAGCCTCTAAATTAACTTGCTCTTAAAGCTTTTTTCTTTACTCTGAATTAATAGGAAGGATTGTGAAATTGATTTCTCTCTCTCTCTTAAAAAAAAAAAAAATAAAATCACCCTTTGCAATCCTCGATTTAAGAGCTCCTTCCAAATCTTGTTTCCTAGAAAAATGAAGCAGTCCTTCATGTGCATAGTTAATCGCACAGCCTGCATGTTTTGTGTGCTGGCCACACATGTGGTGGTTTATTTTCCTGTGCTGGAAGGAGGGTTCAATCTAGGACACTGAATAATAAAATGCTGTTTTAAAAGTAATCACCGTTTCAGACCTGACTAGCCCTAGCTCTGTTTACACTGGCAAGTGAGAAAATCTACTCATGAATTATCCCCACTGCAGTTCTATTAGTCCTTGCATGCCGGCTTGACACAGGCAATTTACAGTCATCTGCTCCAGCAGGGTTAAATGGTACAGTGAGAATAATACACTGGCCCTGTTTACCCTGGAGATTACGCGGCTGGTAACTTCGATGCTCCCCTGCCACTGCTGAAAAACAGGTACAGAATTTCCTAGTGCTGATGCATAAGGAATGAGAAAATCTGGGCAGGGAAAGGCAACTATAAATCTGAGGGTGATCATCAGCCCAGGCTACTCAGACCATGAAAATATCCTTAAAGGGACAAAGCAACTGGATGTCTGAGAACCAAAATTTCAGGCAGGTATCCATTATGCTGAACACTGTTATAAAGTGGCTTCCACTTATTTTAATCATTGACTAATTCAGTCCTCCGTTTAGTTCTATTAAAAACCCGGGAACAAAATCAGCTGCACTGAAAATAGTGCAGCCCCTTCCATCCTTCATTTTGGTCATATTCCATAGCTTTTGGCTTAGTTTGAGCTCAAATCTAATCACTGGTTGTAAAACTGAGCCATTTAAGTAAGAGAAAAGGCAAGAAAGGATCACACTGTATTTTTTTTAATTACATTGTCATTCAGAGTTTTGCAGGAATTGCAATTAGTACCTGGTACTGGACTCCGTGGAGTCTCAGTGGTTGCAGCATGACTACTCTGGCTAAGCTCCCCATGGTTTCCAGGCAATTCCCAGCAAGTACAGGGAAGAATCATCCCTCATTATTAATATTTTTTTTAGCCCATTCAAACAGGAGCTAGAAGAGATGCACTAAGGACCACATTAAAAAAGCTGAGAGATCACATCATGCATTATCCTACCACAGGAATGGATGAAAGTTAAATGAGAGACAGAATTAGCATGGGTGCTAGAATCTATGCATATGCAAGAATCCACCTCCAACACAAAAGTGAAAGCCCTGTTGTAGAAGTAGAGGTTGCTAAATAAGCTATTAGTGGTATTTTACTCACAAAAAGGAACGTTCTTTTTTCCACTGCAGAACACTCTGTGGAGTTACAGTCTCCTGCCAGGTGGATTATTCACTCCATAAATCTCAATTGCCAACAAACTCCCAGGCAGCCAGGAAAAGAAAACAATGGGCACTTGACTGCAGATTAACAGACTGATATTTTAGTACTTTCTGACTAAGGTGTATGGAAAGACTTCAGAAAGCTGGACAGTGCAGAATCCTTTCATGATCACAAGAAAACCCAGCAACCCTGGTCTAAAAGAGAAACTTAAGGGCAAGACACAGAACAGAGATAAGAAGGGAAAGCATAACCAGGATTACAGTAAAGTACTAAAAATACAAGTAGAATGTGAAGAGCTGTATTTTATTTCTGACATTAGTATAATCAGCTGCTTTAGAGGTATGAAGCTCTGCCTCACTGACGGTTCTGTCTAGTACCTGAAAGTAAAGGATGAAGATAGGAACCTGGAAAAAGTATCCAAAGACATGGGGCAGAAAGGGAATCAACATAATGCAAAATTTGAGGTCAGTGCTAACAGAAAAATAATGCTTTTAAAGAACTGCAATCCAAATATAATCTAGTATTAACATTTAAAAGTAAAGGAAATACACTGATACTGAAAAATGGATCTACAAGCAACCCAAAAGGAATTCTCTTTGTTTTCTTTTATCCTACAGTTTTCTTATCATTTATCTTGCAGCATTTACATACATGCTGCCTGGATGCGTAATCATAAGGGAAATTAACCCTGGATAACCCCATGCTGCAGCATGTTTACAGAAATTGCTCTAGAGAAAACAACTCCAGGAATAAAATGGGGGATGTTCAAACCATCGGAAATCAAGTGAGTCACAGACATGATAGGTCTGAAGGATGGGAAGATCTCTTTATGAGAACATGCCATTAAACATTACAATCAAGCATAAAATTGCTCTGCCACAGTATTTTGTTTTATTTGCATTGTTAAATTTCTTCTCCTAACAATAATGGATAGTTGATAGCACTAATGATTTATACAAAAGGAGCTGCGTAAATGCATCTCAAATGGGCGGTTTCTTTCTTAAGAATTGTAGACTCAGTTTCCTTCAGCTTGATCGCAAATCAGTGACTCACACAAATTTCGCATCTGCCTCAGGATACAATGGCGCAGCTTCTAATGAGGTTTCATGATGGATTAAGTTCCTATGGTGCAAGAGAGGTGTAAAAACTTATGCTAATTTTAAAAAGCACACTGCATTTCCACAAATTGCCACAGTGCAAAAATCTATAAATGCTTTGCCATCAGCAACTTCAACTGTTATCACTGAATCCTGTATGGCTGTTTTACTAAGTTCATTACTTCTAGCTCCTGCAGCCCCGCTTAAAATAAAATACATTGTATATAATTTGTGTATGTCCATGCACACAAACACAATTTTTCCCCAATAAATCAATGTAATTGATCTGGAGAAGGGGGCCACAGTTTAAGAGTATTTAAATTGGTCTGCAAAACACATTCACCTCACTTGCAGCACACCCCCAAAAGAGATGGGGACTGAGATTTTTGACACACAAAATTCTTTTAATTTGCTACACTTTATAATCCACTTTATGATATAACAGAGTATTTTATTCCCAATCCCCAGCATTCCAAAACCGTTAAATCAGGCTCACTCAAATCAGCAATCAAAAGAATGGTATAAAACAACACTTTGGGATACACTTTGATCACATCTTTCCAGTGTTTCTTTGACCGTTATGTCAAAATGAAGGTATTTGTCAACTCCCTTGATTCCAGCAGATGAAGCATTAAGAAAAACACCTAATTTACAGTAAAATCTTGAGAACTGACAACACTGGGAATAAGAATCAGAATCTAGTCAAGACTTCTTAGGTGAGAAAGTATGAGAATAACTGCAGATATAATGTACTCAGCTCATGGGGAAGCATCAGGAAGTTTCTAATGCATTTCTTTTCTGACTAATGGGCTAAGCGAGTGTGTAGACAATAATCCTCACAAAGGCGATGTGAGGAGACAGGAGAGAAAGTCCACAGAGAATGTCAGTTGTCAGATGCTTCCTGCAGTTTTTCCATAACCGCTGATGGCGAGCCAGTTTTAACGCATCATCACAGGCATTCCTCGGCAAGCAGCTGCGATTCTGCCACTTCCCTCAGACTGGCAAAGGAGGAAGACTTCCCAAAAATACCTGCTCTAGAAAAGAGGGAATTAGGTGAGCAAGCTCAGTGCTCAATGGGAATTGGATACCTCACTGCTGCTTGTGAAAAGCAGACCTCTGAGTAAACCAACAGTGAAATGACAACCATGTTGCAGAAGCTACTAGGCTATTTTTACCAAAGCAGAATATGTTATCTTTTAATTTTGTATAAAGGCAATAAAAATTCATAAGATTCATGCTCTGCATTTAAAGAGAAAAGCTTGGTAATACAGCATTCAGACCACATGGTTTTTAACATTACTATGAATGGTCTATGTTCTTAGTCTTTTGACATGTTCACACGGATGGTGTTTACACTGACTTGCTCATAGTACATCATATCACCTTTTAATGATTCAGTTCGGCTCTGACAAAACGAAACATCTGCCATAATTTTTTCTTTCGTGAACTTTATCACAATTAAAAATCTGACGTTTCACCAGCCTGTGTGCCAACTGAGAAGCACGCCAAGTTCGGCACTTCCTGATACATACAAATGCGTGCAGTATGAACAGCTAGTACCAACAGCACCAAGCCATCACTGACTTGTCAGTTCCCACCACAAAAGAGAAAAAAGATCACAGTTTGTGGCAATAATTTCATAATCTTGATCTGGTTTCCATATGACAGAGTGCAAGAGAGAGAAAGAAAAAAAAAAAAAAAAAAAAGCTTCACAGCTCTGTGTGATGACAACATAAGATTTCTATGTCTTGCCCTGTTGCAGCCAGAAAAATATTAAAGCAGCATGTCAAAACTGGCGTGTCTTCTAAAAAACAATTTCCAAACATCACTTGATGGACAGCACCCTAGCAACTTGATACGAAGCTTAAATCCGCATCTACTGTACATAAAATGAGGCCAACCCCACCCAATGCAATGACAGTATTCTTGTTTTCAGCAGAATTAATGGTATCTACAAACTCAACCACATCTGAGACACTGCACATATGACAGGTAGGCAGCTTGACCATTTACCATGAAGACCACCAACCTCCAGTAAGGCTGGGGTAGCTCTTGTACCTCTAGGCAGTTCCAATTAACCATCATTTCAGGGTGGAAGCCAAGAACCAGAAACAAAACCAGCAGCCAAATGATACAAGCAGTGAAGTGCTGCTTTTTACATGGAGTAGCAGGGTCCCACTGCTTGGTGGGCTGTGATGTTACTGAGCCCAGCCAGTCAGGAGGGATGGATGTTTCTGAACAGACTCCAGGACAGAGCTGGGGTCTCAGGGAAGGTTGAGGGGTGCTTTCTAACACTGCTCCTCCATCCATTTTTTTCCCTGTATTACCAGCATAATACTGGATCGGGTAGGGTACAATTAAATTTGTCTCACAGGAGGGACTGAGAAAGAGAAGGAAAAATTATCCTTAATCCAAAACATGCAAGACTGCCCCAAATGTATGGCACAGGAGATGTTTAAAGAGACGCGTGGTCTACTAGCTATGAGATCAGACTGAGATTCAGCTTCTCTCCCCAGCTATACCACAGGCCTGCTAGTGACCTCAGGGAAGTCCCGTCAGCTCTCCCTGCCCAGCCCCAACTCCCCTCTCCCTCTCGGTACCACAGCAGCACCTACAGAGCACAGCCACAGAGCACGGCCTCGCTGCAGTCCGCACACACTGCCCGATACCAGTACCATATGAACATTGGACTGCTAAGCCACTTCTGAAGATGACACATGAGCATCTAGATCACAAAGGTGCATTTTCAAAATCTGCCCAGCAGTGAACGGACAGGAGCCCTTTCCCAATGAGCAAAAGGCCAGCCCCAAGCGGCTGCAACGGCATCTTCCTGTGTGCGACAGCAAAAAACAAAATTCGCTTGAAATCTCAGCAGACACACTGGGAACTGACAGCTAATGTATCTTACAGTTAGTTGGCTGGTATTTTTGGACAACAGGCTGCATTTCAAACTACTTCATCCTATGTTCGCACTCTGTACGACTGTACATCCAACACTATACTGACTCATCGGTAGCATTTTTGTGTAGCCTACTAAGAGATACCATTACACGCCATTTGGGTGGGGCTAGACTTTCTGGGTGAATCTCCCCGTTGGAGAGGAAGTTTTGAGAGTAAGATACTGGTTTTCAGGGTTACAGAGAAACTGCACTCTCCCATGTATGCATGTACACACAGAGCAGGAAAGGCATGTCACTTCTCCACGTTACCCCATTGGGGTAGCAAACCTGCTGAGGCCTCAAATTTGGCACAGCCCTAATTTTTAATAAAAAACACTATTTTTATTAGGATTAAGATAAAGGGTTAAAACCAAATAAACCCAAGTTGTTATGCAGCTTTAGGGAGAGGGCTGTGCTTTCTGCCCAGCCTAGCAGGGGACACTGCCTGCACAGCACACCTTCCAGACTGCCTCCAGGCAAGCACAGGGCAGACGCAGCCTCCCAGAGAAGCAAAGGACAGAGAGATTCCTCCATTACCCCTTCCGGCCAGAGATCAGGAGTCTGCTATACTTCTGATCTGCTGAGTTTTAAGCCAAAGCTGCAGAGAATCGGCCTGAGCCAGGCAAACCCTTTGCAATGCAGCTTTGTGATCCTCTGCCACCAGGACTGCTTCATGCATTCATGCAAGGATTCAAGAAACAGCCTTGACTACTCACCCATTAACTCTGGGACGTGAGTCAGGTTTGCAATGCTGGGAGACAGGCTATTTTTACCACACTTAGGACATGCTGTCACAACGGTAAATCCCAGTTGCAGATTTACAAAAAGCGCTAAGGGGATTTGTCCAGGATTTCAGGACACCCGGCATTCTGATCTGCATAGCAGCTCAGACTAGGCTTTCTGCCATTCAGAAGTCCCAGACAAACCACTCATGAGAGTGTGCAGCTTGCCAGCACCGTGCATATTCAGTGAGCGTGCCGGGTCTGGGATGTGTCTGACATTGGAGGCACGTGCTGGCCACCTGCACATGGTATCTCAGCCTCCCTGACACGCTGTGCACCGGACTTCATCAAACACCTATGTGGACATGTGCAATCCCCCTCCTGTCACAAATCTCTGGGCATATCAGCCCACGAGCACCACGCATACAAACTCCCCATGGCATGTGGCAAAGACCTGGCTGCACAGCCCCTGCTCTTGGACAAGTATATCCCCCCCCCCCATACATCGTGCGCCACTCCTAGTTCTGTGGTCCAAACAAGTGCAATGCAATTATTTCCCTCACAGTTTACAACCTACAGCAAGGGCTTCCCGGCCCACCTCTGCTCTCAGGGATCTGATCCCCTGGCTGGGGTAGATGCACAAAACGGTCTCAGGGGAGAAGTCTCAGTGAATCCATCCCTGATGGCTCATGGATGAAGTCTGAGAAATGTTGCCGTACAACACTAAGGATGGTGAGACAGAGTTGCTGCTGCTACCTTACTTGCTGTATTTCCACCCTTGGAAGCTGCATGTCATCGGATTAGCACAGTTTTGCTAAATTATTTAGAAAAGGCACACCCATTCCAGTGCTCATCCTGTTTTTTTAGAGACGTTGAATAACTTTACCTTGCTGTCAATATATCTGGTTTCTGTTTTACACGCAGAAGACGGGAAGAAGGAAATTAATTGCTCAAGCCAAAGTTGTGCATATAAGGAACATGAATCCGTCATACAGCCCAAACTGGCTCTCAGCTTGAATCTGTCCTTTTTTGGGCAGACTGCTTAGACATTTTGAATTTAAAAGGACTCTGTCATTTTTCCTTCACATGTCCTCTCTTGCTCTGAAAGCTCAGACTAGAACTTTTTGTTCATTGTAGGTGTCTTCCTCAAAGCCAGCTTAAACCTGAACACCTCCAAAAATTTTCAAGAAGGCATTTTTTGAGGGGTTTTGTCATTTGTTTTGTTTTGGTGGTGGTTGTTTTCATTTTCTTTTATTTTTATTTTTTTTTTTTTTTTACTTTTAGATGTAAGAGTTGTGGTTCCTAGTGTTAAATCTCAGAATTTTAAGGGTCTGTTTTTCTGCTAAAAAAAATGTCCTTTTTTTTTAGCACTGTGAATTTTCATTGCATCAAAACCAAGTCCCAGTTTCCAATATGTTCATATTTTATCTTTTCTGCTATATTTCCTCAGTTAATACTTCATAATTCTGCCTGAAACTGAAGTAGTTTTAGTTTCTCTATTGCTTACACATTTTTGTCATTTCTAACATGACAGTACTGTAACCTGTTCGTTTTCTCAGTGCATCTTTCAGCATCACTTATACTTCACAGTGCAGATGTCTAATGCAGATCATCAAGGCAGGCACTGCAGTATATTCTGTTCCAAAAGATATCCCCACCTCCTCATTTGTTTTGCAACATGGCTATCAAAGCATTAAATAAATAACATAATAGTTAGCATATAGCCATTGTTGTACATATTCAGAATGGTTTATAGATGTTACTTAATTTTTTGTGTGCTGCTCCTGTGAAATAAGATACAGAGGTGATCATTTTATATGAATTACAGGTACAAAGCAAGTCAATAGTGAAACTAAATAATCAGATCAACAGCCCTTTCTCAATTTTCAAGGCCAGAATAAATCTCATTTATAAGGAAGAAGCAACAACAACAAAAATAGTGCAGACCACCTCCTGCAAACAAATAAAATGTAGGCTAAACTTTGATCACTGCTTTTTCTCTGTGAGCCTCTAGACCAAATCCTAAGCCTGAGTTCTTTCCCTTAAAGCTCACACCCAGAGGCACGGCTCACTGGTCAATGCAGTCTTCAAAGTTTCCCATCTTGAACAATTTATTTTCAGGAACAAAGCCTGGAAAAGGTCCAAAAACCCAGTGTGGGCTGGCAGCAGCTCAGGATGCTGTCTAGGTGTGTCTGGCTTGCCCAACTAACAACTCTTTTCACTTCCTCTATTTGGAGCATGCTTGTCTTTTCCCATGCTGCAGCCAGCCGCCCATTAACTTCTATTCCTTCATTTCTAAAAAGGCTACTGGTTTCTCCCACTAGATCCCCAGCTTTATGGGCTGTCAGACACTTCGGTTTTTAGCTGGTGGCTGAGAACTCAACAGCAAATGTACACTTTAGGATTTACGGCTGGGGAAACAATTTCCCTAAATATCTGCATGAATGCAATGTAGAAATATGCCACATTATAGTGGTGAGTATTCTTTCTCAAAATGGAAGTGTTAAACTTCAAGCACAGCTCTATGCCTGAGATGAGCCAAGAAACTTCTGAAATGCGTAACAGGCCTTGCTCAGCACCCTGTGGGCAAGCAGCCCCCTCCTTCCCGCTCCTCTTCCCCCTCCAGGTAGCCACGGCACAGTAAAGATTTGTTTCTCAGCTATGCTTTTAAGTCAAACTCCCCTCAATACTGATACCAGGACAGTGTTTCCCAGATGCTACCATCAATTTGTTAAATCCTGAAATGGGTCCCTCTGAAGGTTATTAAACTAATTTTTAATGTGCAGAAACAGAGGGAAATAAACACTAATATTAACCAGTTCAAAAAGCAAGAAATCCCCCCCTCCATTTTCCCCTCCCTCCTGCTTAAAGCTACAAAAATTTAATCCATAAGGGCATTTATAGAGAACATCTTATTTAGGGAAGAAAACAAAAGTGACTGACACAGTTATTTGTCACTGCTGGTAAATAAATTTGTGTGGCTTTACAATGTTTACCCTGGAGTACGGCTGAAAGATCCATTCGTGCCGCATTAGAAACCCACCTCAATGATGACAAACTTCAGCTCCCCGCTCTAGCAAAGCTGATGTATTGACTAGACAGGTAGATATTAGGTGCTCCGACTGTCTGGATGCTATGGAAATCATGACGCATGCCTCTGACCGTTGTCAGCGGCAAGAAGACAAGAGCCGGCCTCATTCTTATTCTAGCCAGGAAAAAGGCCTCGTCTGCATTAGCCTTTTTACTGAAAGGCTGCCATATTTGTCAGTTCAGACGCATGTAAGATAAGCTCTTTCCCCGTTATCTAATATTTCACCAGGCAGTGGAAACGAAGGATAAGCAGAACCTAATAGTCTATGTGGGCAGGAGATCTTGAATGCTGTCAAGCTCAGCGCAAGGCCTGGATGCCCTAGACAAGAGGAAGTTTACCATAGAAGTTAATCACTTCATTTTGAAGAAAAACTCCCAGGGATTTGGAGAAACAGTTACGACTTATCCTGGCTACACAGCAAGGAAAGAGACAAGTGTAAAACCCTTAGTGCAGCATTATACTCTGCCTCTCCCTCCCTATAATGTAGGTACTGCTCAGCTACAATTGCAGTCCAGTCAAAGGGGATTAAAGAAGGCAGCTGTAAAACCGCTGCTTTCCTTAAGCAGCCAGAGAAAATAGGACAGGCAGGGAGACGAACAATGAAAAACCAAATTCTGCATTCTTGAAATGTCCTGGGCTGATCAGTGCCTTGCACGGCAGCTAGCAGAGAAGCCCAAAGTAGCACTGCAGCCTGGTTTACCTGTACTTTGCCCCTCTAAAACTGCCCAAGTCTCATACAGGGTTGGTAGCAACTTGGCAAATGGATCAGAAAGGCTCTTGCTCAGTTGCAGGGCTCCCAGGCGAGCATGTATCTAACAGGCTTTTATGCTGCATAATGTGGATACGATGGTGCTAAGCGAATTCTGAATACAATTAAGATAGCCTGTTTCAGAGCTCACAGAGTAAGTCTGATTTAACAGCATGTCTGCTTAACAGATACATTATCTTAAACAGTAGTGACTATAACGGTTACACCGTTTTAATGTGCTGACACGAGAATCAAACCTTATTTCAACAGAAGTGCAGCCCCAAGTCTAAGCTTTCAACGTTTTGTTCCACCCAGAATGGCCAAGCTATGTCCAAACATTTTGGTTTTTGGTTTTGTCTTTTTTTTCATCTGTCAAAAGTGGATTTTTTGGACATAATAAGTGACAGCCTCTGAGGAAAGGGTTACAAGATGTGCATGGGATGTGGTATCCAGCATCCCTCTGCTGCCTGTTCCTGATCCACTGCCCACATTTTACACCACTGTGTAAGTGACACAGTGAATTGTGTCATGTGCATGGACTCCTAACGTCAACTCTGCACTTCATACCTCATCTGGTCACCAATAATAATTTCAATTCTCCCTGCAGTCAACAACACTTCGGCTGTCAATAGCAACAGTCCCAGGATAGCTGCTGTCGGCAGCGCTGCACCGCATGTGCCCACATGTGACAGCAGCTCTGCTACGTTGCCTGCCTGCTCCCATCCTGTGACGACGGGGAGTACAGAAAGTCACAAGAAACCTATTCCCAGGGAGTCAAGTGCTCCTCGGTGTCAGCACTCGCCGTCCTTGCGGAGTAGGCCAACTGGGGGAAGACGCGTGCAGCAGGCATGTGAGCCTGCGAGGAAAACAAAGCCTAGCCTGCATCTAATTTTAGGCTTGGCAGCCTTAAGGATGTTCTGGGCCATCTTTATCTTTGGCTTTTCTAACTCCTCTTCTTTTAAGATCATACCCTTAAAAGTGGTTGTGCTGCCTCTCACCCCAGGTCTCTTCCCTTCCCCACATGAGCCCGGCCAGAGGATGCGGCAGTGTGCAAGCCCTGACCTCCCAGAAAGCCCTCCTTCCAGGGAACTGGCAGGACACCTCGCCCAGCAAAGGCCTCCCAACCTGCCAGCACAGGTGGGACAGGGAAGGGACAATCCCTTACACTTTATCTCATAGCTGGCCAAGCTCCATTTCACCCTGTAGACCTCCCAAGCCCCAAAACCTGTTCAACGGGACTCAGATACCCATTCCTCACACGGGAGCAAGATGCCACAGGCTAGCTGCTTTGCAGAAATTGCCCAGAGGTTTAAGCAGGATAATGCCAAGCCTCCCGCTCTCTGCAAGCCACAAGCTCCCTGCCACATTATGCTGGGGGACAGTGGTGGACACCGGACCACTGTGTCCCCACTGACACAGGGAAGCTGCTCATTCCCATGGCGCCTCAGGTGAAGGCTGGTCCTACCATCTTCTACACGTGGGCACTCTCCAAATTGCAACTGCAAAGAGCAAGGATGCGGCAGTGATGCTGCCAAGCCTGTGCTCCCAGCCCCAACGTCCAGCAATGTGGCCACCCCCTCTTTAGGGAGTGTAGAAATGCAAAATGGAGAGAAAGGCTACAGTGGCTTTCCAAAATGTTTTTGTTTCACTGTTAATTTCCTAAAACACAGCAGGGTTTTACTTAAAAACTGGAAGAAGAATATAATAACCTAATGGTGCCCCTTCACCCTTTACAGTATTCCACCTCTGCAGTGTTTGCCACACACAGCCCAGAGAATGCCGCAGGTTGCCCATTGCAACAGCACCACTGGGTCGCAGCCCCAGGGGTACTGTACAGCCTCCTGCCTACCTGTGGAAGAGATGAACAAAAACACCAGCTTCTGGAGGGAAGTGTCTTCCATGCAGCCCTACAAAATGACCTCTTCCTTTTCCTTCATGTTCCAGCTGCCACTCAGAAGCTTGCACACATATTAATAATCTCATTTTCTCTGCTTTTTAATTTTTTTTTTCCAGGGGGAAGGGAGAAACCTTGATTAGACAGACATAGCTACTTAAAAGCCATCTCTAGCAAGTCCATTCTCCGATGAAACAATTGGGGCAGAATGGTTCTCTGTTAATGTTACATTTAATCATTGTGCATTTGTGATTCTAAAAGCTGCTGGAGGCAAAACACAACAGAGAGATACATACTCAGATTTACATTTAGTTTCCAGCCTGGTGGACTCAGTGAAACTAAAATTAACATCTCTACCTTTCATATGCATTTATGGACAAACATACATTGAGTAATAACCACCACTGCTGAACACATTTGAATCCTCTTTCAGCAGACAACTAAATGCCTTTTGAAAAAACCTAGATAATTTAGTATCGTAATAGTGTGAAGTGTGTAAAGACACTTTTATATACTACTACATCAAGCTCTGGGGTAGAGCACAGGGGATGTCGTCATCTTAAAGCAACATGATGGCTTTGGGCAGGAAATACAGCTAACAGATGAACAAAAATACTTGAACTGATCTGGAAACCATAACTAAGTAGCAATAATAGATAATCAAAATAAAAATAATAATACCAACTATACAGTGGGATCTTTAATTATGAGGATCTACAAACACTTCGGTTTCACATTTCACCCATTCTTGTTAAACAACATCTTGGTAAAATTAGTTCATTCTCACCATTTGTTTGTATTACAGGAGCATAAAGATCCTTCAATCAAGAATCACAACTGCAGTGGCATGACCACTGCATAATTAAAAAAAGACAGTCCTTCCATCTATGACCTTGAGGTCTGGAACTATGACAAAAAAGATGAATTGCTTATGAAATAGGAGGTGAGATTACAGAGTAAAATGCTCACATCCACTGTACAAAATTCTGGGTATTCTTGGCTTAACAGCTGCCTAGCCAGAAAACCCCCAACCCATCCTGAAGGAAGCCTCTTCAGGATTTTGACAGCAAATATTAATTCCCATATATCAGGGGCTATCTACTGAATCACCAAGACAGCTTTCTGTTGCACCAGGACAATCTTCCACCAAGCCACATGCAGTACAAGCATAGCCAGACTAAGGGGAGTAGCCAGAGAAATTCGCACCCATTGCATTTTCTGTATTCCAAATGCCTTCTGCTCTCCTTTTTTTCTGAGCAGTAAAAGAAACTGTGAAAACAAGGTCCAGATACTAATAGAAATAAAGCTGTTTCCTATCTTCTTATTACCTATCTTTTAGTATTTTTGGTGTCTCAAAAAACAACACACATTGGGAAATAATTAAAGATTTAAAAAACCAAAAAGGCAATCTGAAAGGTTCAGCTGAAGTAAAAGCAAATGAATTAGATGGATACGCAGTTCAAATGCTGCAGCCATACTACCCAAGAGTCTCTTTCCCCACCAGCACCTGGAAAAAACAAATCTCAAAGCTGTTAATTTTTTTTTTTTTTTTTATCACCCAAACTTTGCTTTCCATCCAGACTATGGAGACCAGGAACAGAAAACTATACCTGATTTTCCCATAATAGTTTGCAAATTTTACAGCCTACTTCGAATAACTTTTGGCAGATTTTTTTTTTTTTTTCCCCAGAGCTCCTTGGAGCAGGGAACCTTTAATAATTTGCTCCTCCAGTGCCAAGCAGAACGCCAAAATAGAAAGAAAAAAACAGAAAACCAAACAAACAAAAAAGAAAAGCTACAGAGTTACGCAGAAGTGAATCGATGACAAACTAAGCTTCAATGTAAAAAAGTGGAAAAAAAAAAACTAATTAGGTTGAGGGACTATATGAAAGCAAGCGGGTGAGATGAAAGGGGCACCCATGCAGGTGCTCAGAAGCGATGATCTAACGGTCTCTTCTGATTTCAAAGTTCAGGAGCTCCTGGCACACCACTGCCCAATCTGCAGCATCTCTGTGCTGGAAAGAAAGTCTCCAGATCCAACTCATTTGTTAAAACATGACTCTTTAGGCTATTGTAAGCCAATAATTTACAAAGCCTAGATTCACTCTGTGCCTTGTTGCTGAGGAGAGCAGAAACAAACTTACTGTTCCTCTTCTACAGTGGTTTAAAAGCACAGCACAATTTCAAGGGCAGATCAAAGTTAGACTAATTATTTCCTTTCTGTATATCCTATAACTAAATGTAACAGGTCACTAGGGAAGGGTGAAACAAAAGATGAATGTATTTGCACACACTAACAACAAACACAAAGAAACAAGGACATTATTTAGATAATAAAAAGATGCATAAGGGAAAACATCAAAGCTTGTATTAAATATACAAACTCACAAATATATCACCAATGGTGCCTAAATAACTAGGGAAATAAACTGGCTGTTCTCTTTCTCCAGACTTCAAATTAAACATAACTGCTGAGGCAGTTAAATCCTTCAAGAGCCTTTAGCACTACTGATCATGAAGGTTTGATAATTCTAGTATTGCCCACTTGAAGGTAATTCCAAGATTAAAAAAATACATTTACATTGTCTTCTGTTGTTTAGAAACATTTGTGTTTACTAAGGCCCCACCTTAAAGATTTAGGCTGCAATCAGGAAGGCTAGAAACATGCTTTACCATAAGTTTAAAATGAAACTTGACATTCTTATTTATACAGTTCTAGGAATCAGAGCTTTTAAAATGCTCCAACTATTGTGAGAACTGATGAGTGGTCAAGAATATAATTTGCCTGTAGAAACTCACAGGAGCAAATAGCTACTGTTCTGTATTAATTCCTCTCTAGGAAACCTCAACAGGGGTATTTTGATTGCGTTACTGTTCCTTTGTCCTTTTCCTAGGTTAGTTTATCTGCTAGTCAAGAAATTGCAAGCTTTTTGCAGAAAAAAACACAGTATATAACTCCAGTGTTTTGTCCATCAAAAACAGCAAAAGCTGTCTCTGTGGCCCATCCTTAAACATTCCTACCTCAACCACTGCTTCAAAGTACCTACACAAAGTAAGATGACCCCAGCATACAGGGTCTCCTCTGGAGAGCACACAACACACAGCAGCATCTGTCGAGGCTCAGGCAACTGTCCAACTTCTGTTAAGACCCATTAAACTCTCCACAATTCAAGAGAGCTTTTAGTATAGGAGCAGCACTGCTTCTTGTTTCAAGCTCTTCCCCTGCAAACCGTATTCTTGGACATGTTTTTTTCCCCTCAAAGGGCAAAAGAGGTTCACTGGCATAGGAGGAGAAAAGGGAGTGGGCCTTTTCAAGGCAGAGAACTGGGGGTCTTCAGAGAAAGCCCTCTTGAACAGAAAGGTGGCACACAGGGAAAGTACCTGAGTGGGACAGAGGGACGGCCATGGCTGCAGGGACCACGAGGCCACCGCTGTCAGCAGGGCCTCCAGAAGCGGCAAAGTGTGCAGTCCTCTGGGAATAAGACTTTGCATATTCATTGCTCTTTTCTTTCATTCCTGAAGCCTTAGGGAAGGCTGTCGCCTGGCTCACATCCAGGAAAGGTTGCACGGATCAGACCGAATGCTGACAGAGGACTACAGCCTGGCACGTACAGCTCTGAACGGCACACCTAAGTTTCTACTGTAAAGCCAGGAGCAACCCCAAACTCCTTCTCCATTTCCAGACACAAATAAAGGGCCTTTTATTTGCTTGACAGTGCTCTTTATTTTTCTAATGGGTGCCTTTTTACTGTTCCTTGACTAAGAGTACAGATACAGGCACTTCTCACCCACACAGTACTCAAATGACTTTCAAACCTTTGTGTTAGCTTCTCATTTTTGGTAGTTTTCACACCCCTATTGAAACAAAGCTTAGACAAACCCTGAAAACTAAGGATCTCTCCAGACATGTCTAGACTCTCAGTTCAACAAGGCACAATATTTTTGAACTCTCTAACCTTTATGGGAGGTGACCAAAGCCAGCTCAGACAGACTAAACTGACACACCGCCAGCTAATACCCTGAACACCTTAAAATGCAAATAGCTTTAATCTTATTAAAAATGATGCAATTCGCCCTACCGCAACAGCAAGAGGGGGAAGGGAAGCAAAAAATACCGTTGATAGCATAGGCTACCATTCTCATCGACAAACAAAACTGGAACATTTATGAATTATTTCCATTTGCAGTTAAAGAAGCCGAAGAATTGGGATTTTTTTTCCTTTAATTCCATATTGAGCCCAGTAAAAGATTATATCTAGGCTATGTGTGGGAGGTGAAGAACTGCCACCATCTCCCAAAGACATGACTAATACAAGATTTGGTAAGTCAGGAAGACAATGCCAAGTCTTTCCTCATACTGTACAACTTGGATGAAAGCAAGTATGTAGGAAGGTAGCTAGAGCATGCTAGTGTAGGCTCATGCTGTACCCACCACTATAAAACAGGTATCTCTCTAACTTAGATGAAGCAAACAACGTAGAAAAATAGCAAAAGAAGTATCTCTCTGCAAGCCAGAGCTGTCATGCTATCCTGTCTCCTACCTCCAGCGTGGGACAGCAGGAAACCCGCACCCCATATAATGGATGAGCTGAGTCTGGGTGACTGCAAGTCAGTTTTACTTGGAAGAGGGATCGTGGCACCAGTGCAGTGAGCCTCGCAGACCACCCGATTCAAATTGCCTAAAACCTGCTCATTTACAACCTGTTAAAGGACACTCTCAATTTCTAGTCATACAGGGCGCATACTGTGAACACAAGGTAAATGAGGATTGGTGAAAAATTCCTTATTCTAATGGGCTGCTTGTATCCAGTCTCCCGGAAAAATAATGCTGCCTTGGATTTCTGCATGCCCTTCCAGTGAAGGATTTCCAGATTGCTCCCAAAGACTTCAGACTCTTGAGCCTGGTCCTCAGTGGAAATGCCTCAAGTGAGGCTGCCCAACTCCAAGCTTGTGATTGCTCACATTTCCAGACAGCCAATTCACTCCTTTTTTCTTCCAGCCAGGGCTATCAAAGTATCAAAAAGGACACTGATAATAAACTGGTTTCTACCATGCAGTATCAGCAGAGGAGTTGTGCTGCAGTAGCACAAAAGCCTTTTGGCCATGCTAACAAGCAAAGGCATATAGGAGAAAGGACTGCTGGAGTTTTGGAAGCTATTTACTGTGGTAATCTGCAACTGGTGTAGAGCAGCATGTACAGAAGGAGTGTGGCAAGTTGACAGAAAGCAAGTAGCAAGCTGCTTCTCTTTTACTGAGGCTTTGCTCAGCCAGGTTGCCTTATGCAACCACCATGGGAGCAAATTCACCATGGGAGGCAAGAGGAAAAGGAGACTGATTTATCTTAAACCCTGTAAAGCGTCTTCATTCTCAGTTTTGCAAAGAGTGCAGCCCCAAAGCACTGATCCTATCATATGAAAGACCTGTCAAAACTGAAAAACTAATCATTCTATAAACACTAGGGCATCATCAAACATAAATCTGCCTCCAGATCATGGATTATTATTAAATTAGGACAAATCTTTTTTCATGTGACATCTCAAGGTGAAACAAAACCAAACATACAACCCCAAACCAAATGAACCAAAAGCCCTACAGCCTACTGTCCCAACCAGATGCACATAGACCCATGTTTCTGTCTGTTTTGGATCATAAGAGCATACCTATGAACCTATTCTCAGACAAGCTATCCCATTCCATTAAAAAAATTGCTAACCAGTCTTCAATACTGAAAACCCTGGTTTAAGTCAAGTCACAAAAGAAAGGATGGAACAGTCCCTGTAAGTGAGCTGGGTTTTGCCACTCCTCTGATGGATCTGACATGAGGGACCTGATGACAGTCTGCCAGTCATCAAACAAAGGGCCAGCAAGAATGTCAGCAACTAACAGAGACCTGCGGGGAATAGGCAGGATTTGGAAAATACCTCCAGGATGAGAGTCGGAAACAGGGCAGTCTGCCTGTGCTGCTGGAAAGCAGCTCTCTAGTGGCTGGCGATCTTGTAAAGGGAGTTTCAAAAACAGCAGGGAGCAAAACTAACTCTCTCTCTCAGGTTGCACTGGATCACAAACCAGATCAACTCCATTAATAACAAAAAAAAAAAAAAAAAAAAAATTCTGCCACTGTGAGGTACTTTGAGCAATGCCTGTGCCATGGTTTATTTTTCCAGCTTACAGAAAGGGTCCAGCTGATCAGAACTGCAACGCTGAAGAGAACCTTATGTGGCTACTGCTAGTTCAGTGCTATCAGTTCCAGACTTTCATAGTCTCCAAATTACTGCTGAGTGTCTTGGAAGTCCAAAAATAGGCCATCATTCCTGTTACCATTCAGATTGCTTTGCAGAACTTCTTCTTGCAGGACCTGAGTGTTCACGTGGAACACACTGGGTCCTTACGTTGATCTTAGCCTCAGAATGAGCCGGCAAACAAAATGGGAAATCTGAGTGCACAGTGGAGCACTGGGACAGCAAGACAGGCGTGCCAGGATTTTCTTCACAGCCCTGCAGACTCCACAGAATTCAAACCCAGCTCAAATGGCAACGCTGTTGGAATAGGATAGTGTAAAAAAGAGGGGTCAGGAAGGCTTCCAGTTACAAGCCCCACCTTCAAATTGCTAGAAAGACTTGGGTCAGTCATTCCAAGTCAATAACCTAAGACCCCTAGTGCAGAGCTTCACCCAAGGAAAGAATTTGCTCACATCTTTTACTCTTCTTTGGCTCCAGCCCCGGTAACAGCGCTGCTGACTGACTAGCTCCCATGATCTGGCATGTAGAGACAGGAATCAGAGAGGCACCACATTGTTGGGAACATAAGTGGTGCCAGCACGGTGACAAAGAAGCAGGAGATGAGAGATCTCCTCCATAACTCCCCATGACCGTGCTCAACAAATCCATGTGGATGATCACCTCTGTGCCATAGAGAAGGAGAAGATCCTAAAAAAAAAATAAAAATCTTCAGAACACTGAAAGAGGAATTGGGAAATTTTTGTGCCATTTTCCTTCACACTGCTAGCTCATAGCAGTTACTAAGTGCAAGGGAGGGATGGTAGATGGACCACAGTTGTTCTACATGGCATGCACGACTGCGTGTCAAAGATACCACATCAGAAAAAACAACAGGAACCATAACAAGACTCACTTAGAGTTTAACAGTGCTGTTACTGCTAGCCTTGCACCTCTGAAACCTGTCAGGGATGGCAAAGGGCAGAGGAACCATAGTGATCACTAGATGAAGCAGACAGATCTGGGCACACAGAAAGCATTGATGATGATACAAAATACTTTTTTTTTCCATCCATTCAGGCAATTTTCTTGGATCACCTTGCCAGCACCTATGAAGGCTATGTAAATCATTCCTGCGCATACGGCACATGCTGCACCATCGCCCACGAACTGGCACAGCCCTGCCCAGACCCACTGAATCCTTCAGGCTGGAGGGGCCCTGGGAGGTGCCTCGTCCGATGCTGTGCCCAAAGCCAGGTCAGCACTGAATACAGATCAGGTTGCAACTTACATTCTGCTGATCAGTTTGACTGTAAGAAATACCCTTTAACTCATCAGGACAAGGAGGGAACTCCTCTAATTTAAGTGAATTCACCTCTAAAAAGACATTAAATCAGTATTGCTTGGGTCTAAGTAAGGCTGGCAAGCGTTTCTGAAAACAGGCCATCTTGGCGACAGGACCCGTTTCTCCTAGCATGAGAGTGCTTAACGGAGTTCATAAAGTTACACAGGTAACTGTCTCTGACACAGCCTATATGAAGCAAGAACCCCTCTGACAGTATAGTTTAAACCTGTTTCTTGGAAGGAACAAGCTACACCAGCAATTTTTTTAAAAAATAATTTAATCTACCCTCCAGTTTCTGCTGGCACAGCTGAATGTGTTAAGAGAGTGATTTACGCACAACCCTCGCTGACGTACCATTTTCTAGTGCAGACTAAGCTGCAGTCATTAACTAGGAGAACTTATGAGTACGATGAGTTTAAAGGAGCTCCCCAACCAGTTCAGAAATACTTGTCAAGCAATTTCTAGAAGTATAGCAAACAAGTCACTGATAATCTTTCCTTTACAAATGACACTTGTCTTTCAAAAAGTTCAATGCAATCATTGTGTGTGCTTTTGGAAAAGCACCTTGTGACATTTAAGATTACCCAAAAAGAGCAGTGCTGGAGGAGGGAGACAAAGTTTTAGCAGTAAAACATACAGCTTTATAGTCTGAGAAATGCCAAGTATGTATGTTTTACCCTTGAGTTTGCTTTAACACAGTGTGGGTATTATCACTGTGAGCTGATTTGATATCTGAAAAACTCTCCAGGTAATATAAAAGCATGTTTTCAGATGTGCCAGCACTGTAACAGCTCTGCTTATGGCACACAAGCTGACAGTGACGAAACAGGGAATAGGAAAACTTTCTCTTTATTCCATTTAAACAGGAAAGTTCTCAAATCAGTCAATGGGTTGTGCTTGCACTACCAAGGTAAGCAATTTTCTAAACGCTCTAGCTTCAAAGCTGCAACTGTCCTACATGCAGGATTCCTGAAACCTCACTGGAACGCTACATTTTTTTTAGGAAATAATTACATGTGTTTTTGTTATTTTCCTTACTCTGCTCTCAGTTCTGATTCCAGAGGGTTTGTTTTCCCTTGCCCCAAATGACCCATTGCCACTACCACAAGCTAAAATTACACATAGCTGGCACATACTCTGAGAACATGAAGAATCATTTTTAATGTGATTTGCTTTTAAAGGCAAACCAGCAGTTACTAATCAGTTGACCTATTTCTACTCTAATTTACCGTACTTAAACACACAACCCAAAAAAACCTCTTCAGAAATGAAAAGCCACCTCAAAAACTTAACTGGTGAAGAGAAAGAAGTAAAGACGCCATTACCTACTAAAGTCCTTGGGGCAAAGAAAACCGATATTTAGAAATACGATTAACAGAAAGAAGAAAAGAAAGGAAAAGCTTAGGGAAAAGATCCAGGTCATGAGGATGGTATTTCCAAATTTTTTAAAGCTGCAATGCAACATTCCCAGTCTGGGAAAAACACGTTCCCTGCCCTCACAGCAACCTCGCCACAGAGATGCCAGTGGACATTTATCTCCTCTTCCAGTTTGTCATGTCCCACACCTCCAAACCCAGAGACCGCTCCTCCAAGCAGGCACCAAGATTCCCGTGTGTCTGAAGGAAGACTGGCAGAACTAATGACATTGCTTACAAAATGTGTCCCTATGGGTATTAGCAAAAGCATCTATTTTAATATTTTTTTCACCTACTTGTGCCTTTTTTTTTTTTTTTTAATACTTTCTCCGTGAGCAGGAAATGTGTCCCTATGGGTATTAGCAAAAGCGTCTATTTTAATATTTTTTTCACCTATTTGTGCCTTTTTTTTTTTTTTTAAATACTTTCTCCTTGAGCAGACCATAGAAAGAACCTAATCAGTTCCTCTTTTCTTTGCTGGCACAGATCCTGGTCCCAGTGCTGGGGCTGGCGAGATGCCTGGGATTTCAGTGGGAAAAGGATCAGGCCCAGTCCTGCAAATGTTACTCATGCAAGTACTCAGCTCCACCCTTAGTTTCTCATATCACTCCACACTCTACTACTTAAAAAACAGGGACAAACTGGAACTTTGGAGGGAGCCCGGCATCCAGCGCTTGGCCTCTCATGCCTTCTCACTTCTGCCCCTCAAAGCTCTTTGTCACCGCTCAGCTGGGGACTGATAACACGCAGCATTTTGCACCTAGGACTGTCAACATCAGGCCATTCGCAAGAGGATCTTAGCAGGAGCCGTGCATTGACATCTTTGTCAAGGACCATGGCTCTTCTGGCCTGTGAGAAAGTCAAAAGTCAACAAAGCCATCTCCAATACGGTGGCATTTGCTCTTTTTCTTAAATTCCCTGTTCCTGGAGTCATGTTTCTTCTTGAGAAACTTGGCTTTCATTTAAAAACTAATCCTTCCGGGCTCCCATAATTGCAGCGGATAGCCAGAAAATCTGGCTTCAGAGGTTCCCAAGAGAAAATAAAAAGCCCGTAAACAAATAAAAAGAACTGGAAGTTTTTCTTGGTTTTATGTCATTTGTTGATTTTTCTTAACATCACTATTTTAAGCAATTCTCTTTTTTTTAATGTCTTCGCAAATTATTTTTGAATGCTTTAGAATGGCAATTTTCTCTGATTTAAATCTGATTCAGACTGCCATCACTGAAGATTAAAAAAAATGTTTCTTCCCTTGTTTGTCAGCATTATCCAATATTCATTAATTATATTTTTATATCTATTCATTTATAGTAATGCTTTAAGCCTCTTTATTGGATTAGAGACAAACTTGGGAAACAAAGTCCATTCTCAATCTAGAAAACCCTCAAGGCAACTAAGAGACTTGGATCTCATTTTATGCTTATGAAGCTGGTGTAGGAATTGTAAATATATACCTATGAGACACCCTAGATTGGGCAAGAAAAGCTGACTGCTGCCCCTTTGCAATTGGACAATTTACAAATACGTAAAGTATTTAGCTCTAGTTGCTGACCTGTGTAATGTGCACTATTTCAGTATTTCCGACTCAAACAAAATTATGCTCATGAGAAAAATGTTCAGTTTGCATTATTTCAATATTTTATTTATATAGATCTCTACACACACAAACACAATTTTCTTTTTTTAACCACACTTTCTGCATTCAGGAGAGCAAGATATGCAGTTTAGACAACTTCAGATGTTTAAGAAATGCTTACAATGCTTAAAGAAAAGGAAAGAAAGAAGATAATTGTGTTTGCTTAATGTCTACGTATTTTATGCACGTGGGTGCAAGAGAGTATTAGCTGTAACCCTCACTTTGCATTGTTGACTAAGAAAAAAAGACAGAGAAAAGAATGAGACTTTCAGCGCAGCTGGGTCAGCTCGTACCACGGGACTCCTATCTGGCACTGGCGTGGCCCAGCTGCACAAAGTATCTTACACCAACGTCACGACCCCGCTACTACAAATGAGGGCTATTGCACAGTGCTAGCAATCTGAAGCAACAGGCTGTCGGGCCTGTAAATATGCAGCCCTGTCTTGTCCCCGGCCACCTGGAACCATGCCTGGCTGAGTAAAGTTCCTGCTTGTGGACTGGCACCGACTGAGATGTCGATGCATCCCAGAATTTATGACTCTCTAAACTTTGGCTGCTTACAATAACCTTCCTCATAAAGCAGCATCGGATGGGCTGGGCTGTCAGTGCCAGGTGCACCAGTGCGGAAAGGCTTCCCCCACCCCCTGAAAGACAATCCAGGCATTTCTCCCTGCCTACCCAGCCCCAAAAGCCATCATTTTCCGTGACCCACTGTCATAAAACAAGCTGCCTACAGAGAAATAGTCACAAGGAGCTATTTCACATTATTTTTTTTTACAGGAATTCAAGCCTGGGCTCCCCAAAACAATCCCATGTAGGCCTTTGAATTGGTCTCTCAACAAATATCACCATACCAAAATGAAAATGCTGTTTATTTAATTTTTTTTTATGCCAGAAGTGAGGGGCAGGAGGTTGCAGAAGAGATTTTCAGCAGCAAAAAATTAAACAAACAAAAAATCCTGCAACAACATTGCAGCAAGCTTTGAGACAACTTAAATATAACACATTTGACTCCAGGTCTAGTCCTGCCAGCCAAATAGGAAAACTACAAGTTATGTTGGTGAAGTCAGGCTTGGAATCCAAGGCTGGAGTGTTCTGCCCACCCCTCTCAGCCTTCTGGGTTCTTGCCGAAGCTTTATGAATTTTAGGGGAAAAAAATAGGAAATTGGTATCCTGGACCTTTATGAGAAAAGTATCAATGACTGAAGAAAACGTACTTTGGTTTTGGTGCACAGACAAGTGAATGAGACTCAAGGATGTATTTCTGAGAAAAAGAATAGCAATATGCACTGCCCTAGCCCATCAGGTGATGGAAGATCCAGCAAGAGGGCTTAAAGAACTGCCACTGCCATGAAAACAGGAAGATGTTGCAGACAGGGTGCCTCAGCTCAGGGTAAAGATGGGACAAGATAAACCAGGAAAACACAAATGCTATCAGGACTGACTCCAAGTTTCTACACCTGCAAAACATTCCCATGCGTTAACAGTAAAGCACGGACTTTTACTTAGGATTTTAATACAGACCAAACAAACTCAAGAGTAAGTCATGCAGAAATTTAAAATGACCAAGTCCTTTCCTTCTCAACTCTCCTTGAAGGACTTCAGTTTAACTTAAGCATAAAAGACATCTGAGGCATTGAGACTATTTCTCAGTGGTGAAACTATAATTTGGGGGCAAAACAAAGACAACTGATTCTTCTGGAAAATACCTGTTCCCTTTTACAATTGTAGCAAAAAGTTCCTGTTTGGGGTACACACAAACCCAGAAGACTGATTTGTTTACAATGCAAAAAAATAATGTATCAGTCAGTGCTGAGAAGTTAGGAACTGTCAATTGACCTCGCCATGACTCCACAAGGAGCATTTTTCCCAAAGGCAAACTTCAAAGAATTTTCAGATACTGAAGGCAAGTCTTTTTTTTTTTATTGTTATGATGACTTATTATGATGCAGGAAGATCTGAATAATCTTTTCCTGGCTTGTTCTTGAATTTTAAACTTAATGAGATCAGAAAAAATCAAATCAGTCATTTTTTCCATTCCCACAGAGGACTTTTTTCATGGGATCTCTGGAAAATGTTTACATTTAACCAAGTGCAGCCTTTCAACCAAACATTCCCTAGGATTAAACTAGTATTCACAACAACAAAGAGAAAATTTTGCAGTAAGTACAAATCCTTCCTCCTCTAAACTGCAACAGTCTTGAGGACTTGAGGAACTGCAGGACTGCTCAGTTCTGCAAAATCCAGCAAAAATCCCCAACCAAAAAAGTGATAAAACACTTCAAACCCTCCCTCCATTCTCTTTTTCTCCCTTTATAAGTTTCAGATCATCCTGATTTTTCTATGCAGAAAAATCTGAAAGTGTGTTCTCCCACACTTCCATATCTTCTTTTTCTGCTGTAGATGTTTTTCTGGGAATATGGACATAATTAAGGAGAGGAGAACTCTTACACCCATTTTCTCACAGGGAAAACTGCACTCCAATTCTGATTTCTCCCAGAGTGGTTGGACTCAGCAAAAACCTCAGTGAAAATAACTGAGCTATTCTGACGGAAACTTCAGAGGAAAAAAAAATAATTAGGCTATGGCCTCACTGCAGAAATAGATTCATGATGTATGTTTAGGCAGTGGCATTTTTCATCCATGCACTAATAACAATACTCAGCTTGAATATTCCACAAATTCCTTAAGGTCCTGATGCCTCTTCCTGGGACTAATTCTTCGTTAAATGTAATGACTCCTTAAAACAGAAAAGAGAAAGTGTCAATACCACCTGCTAGCATGAGTGAAAGCTATCTAGGTAAACTTGGTCAAAAAAATAATACTGGAAACTTCCATGACATTTAGTGGGATAGTAAATATTATCTTGCATGCACTCATGCACACACGAAAGGAAAAAAAAAAAAACCCAACCTGTTTAAAGACAAATTCCTGTCTTCCCCTTACAGTCCTCCCCACCCCCCACCCCAAAAATGTGATTTACCAGAAGGAGCTCACAATGCTGCTCTGGCTGAGAAAGTACACTGAGAACTTCACAGCGAGCCCAAAATAGCTTGAAAAGAGGAAATGGGTGGGGGTGAGGTTCTTTCTTCTGCTCACAAAGGACTTCACCAGCCGATATAGATCAAGTAAAAACAGTCCTGACATGCAGAGCAGCACTTGGTGACAGTCCTCCCCTCTTTTCCCAGTCTGGTCTATTTTAAGACCACATCACAGGAAACTTGGCAGCTACATGTTTCCGATAGTTGCCCCTGCTGCTTCCACAAGTTCAAATCGTTTGCAAGGCCACAGCTCACAGCACAGAATATTCTGAGGGGACAGAAAAGGTACTGTTGGGCTGCCGATGACAAGTCATTCAAATAAAGACAATTATTGATAATGAAGTGAAGTTTAAAACATGTTTGCTTTTCAGTACTGTATTACTGTTTTTCAAAGAAATGGAACATCTACTTGAGCTGTACAAGCACTGATAGTACTTGTGATGGACAGCGTGTGGTTGCTCAAAGAAAGAAGTTCTCCTCAAGAGATTCAGCTCTGTGGGCTGTACCTTGATTGTTTTGTCATGGACTCTCTCTCACCTTCATAACATTTTTCCAGAAAAATTTAACATTGTCAATTACAAATAAAATAAGGACACATGCAGACACAGAAACAGGAACAAGGAACAACACAGTTGTTGCACATGAACCTCAACTCTGATGCCCATTAAGCATGCAACAGAATAAATGTTAATGGCATGGTCTGATTAGAGAAACTGATGATAATTAAAATACTAACAAAAATGTAAAAGCACATAAACATTGCTAATGACTTCACCCTGTATGATAAAATCATCCATACGCACAAAAACAGCAACGGGAGGTGAAGCGGGAGGTTTCTGAAACTAGGAAAATGAACAGTCATTATAACTGAGAAAAATTATTTTTAAAACCCTTGGTTTTAGTATTTTATAACTGTATCTTTTACAAACACCAAGGCTTCACGGTCCCCCTTGTTCAAAGAACTAAGTTTCTGAGTAATCTGAGCTCAAAAAAAAAAAAAAAGTAATTGAAAAATCATTCTGCAGGGGAAAGACACAGTATTTAAGCCCAATCGATTAGAAGAGCCAAATAGATGTTTATCTCCCTTTCCAGAATTTACTTCTGGATATGGGAAGAGCATTCTCATCCCCAAAAGTCAATTTAGAGACACCTGTAAATAACTTAAAAACAGGTCCTCAAGTTCAGTCTGTACACTAATGTGATTATTGGAACACAGCAATCTATTAAAAAAATAATGATTAATATTGTCTATGAAGAAAGAGAAGAGGTGCAAGCCCTTGCCTCTTTATGATGTGTAAAACTACATGAAAGCTTTCAGGGAATTTCACGTGGTTGATGTTTTGTATTTTTATCTGCTTCAAAAGGAAGGCCACCAGAAGAAAGGCGTATTAGATCTCTTTTTGCAGAGTTCACTTACTGCTCCCATGCTGAATATCACTGCCCCCTCATGCTCTCTGTTCAGCTTCCACACACAGTTAGACAGATTAGCTTAAACTGCTGTAAATAACTCGCACTTGCTATTCTTGAGCCCTTTATTCCAGGCTGCTCTATTTTCTTAAACTGTACCTGAGTCACCTTCATGTGTTATCCTCAGCACGCTGGGAAACTTGAGGTTTAGTAAACAGGTTAAACAAATGAAAAGATTAGTCAGTATTGTGCTTCAGATGGATGCGAGATTACACTGAAAGCAAGCATATTAACAAAATTAAGAAAGAAAGGTTTCCAGAATCCTTGCACTAATCTAAATAGTATGTTCTGCACAAAAAGAAACCACCGCCAGGTTTTGTGCTTGAGTCTTTTTGACCCTGGTACTGAAGATCATTACCAATCCTACCAGCTTATTGAGCAAACTGGGTTTTTTGGTTGCCATACAGGCTAGATGGCATGGACATTACAAGTTCCCTATAACTGAAAGTAGAGAAATTGGAAGGAAGATAAATTCAAGTGGCAACTAGACAATATTAGTTATGGAAGACAGAATAGCACAATATACTTAGATTTACTCCTCACCATGTGTTAATTTGTATCTCTACAGCAAACAGCATGAAATTCAATATACTTAAATACTCTTCTCACCACATAAAAGAAGAACTAAGGCAAGTTAAAGTAAGCTGAATTAAGAATGAATACGGACACTTAAGAAAGGCTCAAGATAACATTTCTTCATTCATTTTTGTGGGTTCCCTCCCCTCAAGCAAACATGCTAGTGACACCAGGGCATGACAAGCCATCACCAGTTCGAACTCAAAGCTTACCAGGGACAAAAACATCAGGTGGGAAGCAAAATGATCCAACCAGTATGGCAATGGATAGAAAATCTACAGAGCCTTGGAAGCAATACAGTCTCTTCCATTCTTCTCTGTACGTTTGTCCCAAATCGGTCCAGCCCTCATACCTCCATTTTCCACTGGCCATGAGATCGGCCATGAGAGTTATTTCTCTGTAAAAGCACTTTATACACAATTCTAGAAAAAATCAGTACAAGAACCTCTTATTCTTATGTCCTAAAAATAATTCTTCACATGAACTGGCTTTACAGTCTTAGTTTCTCCATGTTATATGGTCCCTCAGCATGATCGTGTCCAGGTTGTGCTATGCCATCATCTCAATATTAGAGGCAGCATCCATCATCTTGGATCATTAACAGATCAGCATCCTCAGGAATGAGAAGGGGAAGGAATGGAAAAGATAGAATGATTTCTCCCCTGAAAATGACTTCTTCTGAATAGCAGTGAAAATATCTTGGACGTAAAATCTGATCAAGCAGAACAGAAACTGGCTTAAGTTTTCAGACTGAAGAGCTACAAACTAACAAAATGTCTGCTGCCAGTAACCCAGCCCTCTAAAAATTTTCTGATGCAGTCCTTCAGCTGTGAGATAAGGTGATAATTACAACAACTCTTTACACATACAGAGCCCACACAGCCACACGCTGAGCTAAAAAAGTTTTTCCAATTCAGTGCCATCAAAGTAAGGAAACCCCCACACCGGTGCCGCTGCACTTAGCAGCACGGCACCTATGACTCCCCGTGGTGCCACATGCAGCCCCCGCACATCTTGCGACCATAACTAATTAAAGTTTCAGTGGATGTAAAAGGTAAAGGGTAAGGAGAGAAACAGGCACAGCGAGATGAACTCACTGTCCTGAGCACCAGCTGAAGGCAAGTGGCAAAGCCAAGAAGAAAACCCAAGGCTGTGTCTACATGGCTGTAAAAGCCTGACTTCTGGAGAAGCCGTAGGCACAATGCACCTTGCCTCGCACAGCATGGATGCACTCCTTGCCTTCAATATATGACACTCATTCCTTGTCTGTCCTTTCTCCCAAGCCATGCAGAACGTCACAGTATCTTCTCAGCTACCTGGACTGCCATCTCTCTCTCTTTTTTTTTCCCCCTCCTAAATGGCACAGAATATTTTCATGCAGTGGGCCACATTTTCAGAAGTTCTCGGGATCCAGAAATGTTGGTCCTTAAAAGAGCTTAGCACTTTACATTTCCTGAATATGTAAGGACATATCTACAGATCTGTTTTGTTCAAAAATCTAACCTTGGTAATCTCTCTGGAGGTTACATCAATACAGACAATAAAAAGAGTTGTTTAAACCTTTTCCCTCCTGTTAAGAAGAAAAAAAGAGGCTTAAAATATTGTTCTAGCTTTTAATAACAACTAAAAGTTAAAAACCAAAACCTAAATTTCTCCTTGAACTCAAACAAGTGCCCCTTCACAGTAAGCGCCAGTGAAATTCTCGCAGGGATGCCTCCGACTCTGTATAACTAACTTTTATGGTGTCTCTAACCTTTACAGCTTCTCGGCTAGCTCAAGGCACGCTTGGAGCTATGTAGTGTATCAGTCTAGCTTTCACACATGTACGCTTCTTTTTTTTTTTTTTTAATAAGAATTTTTTAATGGTATAAGGCTGCTTTTCAAAGATGCTCATGACTCTGTTTCCTGTTGACTACTCAGGAAACAGTGGATCCTCATCATCTCTGAAAACTAGGCCATAGATGACTTTAGAGCTGAGCTGATGCTCACTGAGATGACATCTTCTGCACAGTTACAAAAGTCAAAGTCTTCCAAAACCAAACAACGGATCAGGGAAAAACTAGCTTGCAACATTAAAACCTGAGGTACTCTGTCTACACAAAAATATTAACAGCAAAAAATCTTAAAAATCTGTCTAATTTTAATGTATTAGCAGTCACATTTTAAAACACACCCTATTTTCCTAACAGAGATACGTCTCAATAAAGTGAAGGATCTGTTCTTCAGCTAGGGTTTATCAAGAAGAAAATAGCCTGCAGAATAAAAGACAAGGAATGTAGCATTTGTCCCACTGTCTCAGCCCCGATGTATGTTGGCAGGAGCTGCAGAGGTGGTTGTTAGCTAGGGAGGAGCACTGGGGCACCACCAAGAGAAGGGGGAAGGCAGGTCCTGGAGGACACCTGCAAAGGGAGGCTCCGCTCTTGGAAGGGAAAGTGCTGTGGGCAACCTGGTCAGAAGGAACACCCGTCACTGAGCGGGGACTGAAACGGCGAAATGCAACATCGGCAGACAAGGAGCAAAGAAGAAAACCCAGCAAGCTAGGACAGACCCCACTAGCATTCTGCACAATGTCTGTCCATTCCTCTTTAGCCTCACCTGCTCCAACTGCAAGATGTTGGTCTCCTGCTCATGGAAAATGGTTGGTGAAATTGGGTCCTCATTGCAGGCACAACTGCTGGGGACCTTCTCTGCTTTTTCCCCTCAAGTGTGGTGGAGGAAGCATGTAGGTTTAGGCAGC
>NW_010115288.1:238394-241677 GCF_000699245.1 Pterocles gutturalis | reverse complement strand
ACATTCTGTGATTTTGTGATTCTGTGATTTCTGTATAAAATTACACAAAATTATGCCTCTGACTTGAGTACATCATTCACACCAAGCCACATCTGGAGGAAAGGTCTTGAGGTCAAATGAAAACATCCCTGTAGTAGTTCTTATTAAGCACACATTGTGGGACTGTTCTTGCTATATGCTTTCCCAGTTTGGACGTTGCTTCCCAGACCTCTTCTCTGTCAGAAACATAGCATCTGGATGGACTGACGGACTGTGCCAGTGTAGTGGCTCTGACAGCAGACATTGTGTGGACACTTAAAAAGGCTCTGAGAAATCATAAAGATAAAATACAAGAACTGCATTCAACAAGAGCTGCATGTCTCTATCTGTGGGAAGAAATTAATATATTTAGAGATGTGAGACTAAATAAAGAAGACTACTCAGGTAGATCTGCTGATGCAAGCATAGCATGACTGAAGAGGAATAGCTTCTGTGTCTCTAGGAAGGTTCTATCAAGTGTGATAGAAGAGCCATATGTGACTAATAAATGACGATCTTGGTTAATGGTTAATTGAATTGTTAATCTTCTGTTACCTCCTTTATCTACAACATTTTTCCAAAATGATCTGATAATATTGTTTTTGCCTAATTAGAGAAACCTTCTATAAATCATTCCTGGAGGAGGATGATAGACTGCTGGTAAGAATGCTGGGAAAATGAGTTTTAAAGAATAGAGAGTATTTTAGACCTTCTATGAGAAGATGCTGAATGTTTATACATTTTAGTTGGTGTTACTGTGGCTACTTAAAACACCGCCTGGAAAATAAAATAAAAATAGAGTTAGTGACCAGCTGATAATTGGTATTTTATTTCCTCTTTTTAGTGATGTTTCTGTATCCATTCTTCCAACCAGCCACTAAGAGATTTTCACTGTGATTAAAAAAAGCAGGTTTTAAATTTTTGGTAGAACTGTGTTTTAGAGACAATGAAATAGAAAAAAGATGGAAAAATCATGTAAAATCTAGTTCTGAAATGAAACAACAAAAAACTTTAAAAACTCAGCACTCCTGATGCATTTTAGCTGTGAAATAGCTAGCACCCTTATTTCTACCTGCGGCTCAAGTGACTGAGGCAGTAAAAAGTTAACCAGATTTATATGTTGTTTCTGTCTGCACTGTTGTGTTTCTGGAAGGCAAAGAGACACCTCTCACTAAGCTACAGCAGCTATAAAAAAATCTAAATCTGTCCTCCTTTCACAAGTTTTTCTTTATGGCAACATTTTAGCACTTAGCCCTAACTGATGATGGATGCATTTCATCCAGAAAATTCAATTGGTTACTCCTGCTGCTGCTGCTATGGTTACAGATAATGGTATAACTTGTTCTGGTGCTGCTGATGATAAGGGTTGTTATGATGGGTCAAGAGGAGAAGTTACAAAGTCAGAAAGACTCCTCTGAAGGCCAATCTCTGTTGTAGTTGCACAGTACTTGAAGCAAAAATCCTGGATTTTCCTTCTAGGAGTTGAAGAAAGAGTAAGGATTTTTTTTTTTTTCCCTTTTTTGATAGAGTCTTAACAATGCATACATGTCATTCATGTATTTTACTGCATTTAAAAACATAACTATGTGTATATGTATTTTTGTAGTTATTACTTCAGGTTAAAGAACAAAACAGTGCTAGGAATAAGTGGTGAAATCAGATTTAGAGGGTGGTTAGATCTAATCCCACCCAAAGGCTTCCAGCAGACTGAAAACCAAAGCTTCCTTTTTCTCTCAAAGCCATGCCTGGCTCTTTGTTAAATCTACCTCCTCTCCTTAGGCCCATCACAGCTCATCACACTCCCTGGGTATGCCTGTCACCCTGTCTATGCTTTCAATGAGGTGAGATGAATTTCCCTATATACAATGCTGGCATGTTCCTGTCACTTATCTCTTAGTAGTTTACCTGGAGAAACAGGAAGCTGTCTTGCAAATCTCCACCACAGGAGTGTTTCCACTAATCCTTTCTGGTGATAGGCAGTGCAGGAGAAATTTACAGAGGGAAGATAGGTGTTTCTTTGAGGTCTACCGCTTTTTTTAATTTCTCCTGTAAATCTCTGAGTTTTTGTTTCCCTTGCAGAACCTCACAAAGGGAAGGATATAAACTGGGTAGCCTTCCTCAGGCCTCCATTTCCAGCAGTTCTCTAGTAATTTTGCCAAGCCACAGGGAGTAAAAAGCCCTGGGTCAGAATCCTCTCTCATTTATACTGGCACACATTTGAAGATAAAGCCAGCAAAGTCAACACAGTTTCACAACAGTGGAAGTTACGTGAGATTAGAGTTAGGTGAGCTGCTTTTAATTGTCTCTCAAGGAATTCAGAGGTATTCGGATACATTTCAGCCTAGACACTCTACTATTTCTGCATATCAATTCTAACCGTACAGATTTTCTCATCACATTTTCTGACACTGACCATCCCTGCTCAGGTGCCATACTTCATCACACAGATTGCATTAGTGCCAAAACATGAGCTTTTCATGAAAATTGTATAATCTGTAGTTAAGTGCAACACTGATAAATGCAGCTGCTCCAGCAGTGAGTCCCAATCAGCAGGATAAGCGGTATAGACAGATTGCATTGGCGACTGAAATAACGAATGGATGGAGCAGCTGCCTTACAAAGCGAGGCTGGAAAGGCTGAGGGGCTTCAGTTTGAAGGGAGAAGGCTGTGGAGAGGGATACAATGGAATTTCATGGAATCATGAAGGGGTGGATAAGGTAAATGCTTAAACTTTTTTCCCCATCTGCCACCATGGTAGAACTATGGGGTCATTCATTAAATAAAGCACATGATTAATTTTAAACAGATAAAAAAAGGTACTTTGTTACGTAGTGTGGTGAGTTTCTGGACAGAGAGTTATGGATGTGGACAGCACTCACAGCTTTAGAAAGAGGTTAGGCAACTTCATGGACAACAGGTCAATAAAAAGACACAAAACACCAAGAATGTACCCTCTAATATTCCTAACTGAGTGGTTGCAGAAGCTGAAGAAACATGAGGCGAATGGGCCACAGGGTCCAGGTATGCTCCTTGTATACCATCTTCTAGGGCCCCTGCAAGAGTCAAAACACTGAACTAGGTTATCATGTAGGCCAGCAGGGCTTTTCTTTTGTTGTTGTATTCTCATGTACTATTTCTTGTGATATTTTTCCATTCAAATTGTGAGGAGCATTTTTACTGGCTTCTGGAGTACACTAGAGTGCTGTTTTTATGGCATGCTACTGAGGGTATGCATCGTATGCCCTAGGGTGCTACATAAGAGCAG
>NW_010115288.1:191178-238363 GCF_000699245.1 Pterocles gutturalis | reverse complement strand
TGAACGTGCAAAGATTTCTGGGACAATCTGGAAGACAGCATGGGGAAGAAGGAGCCAAACTTGTTCGGTGCCATTTAGGCAGAGCTCCCTCTGTGAACTGTCAAGACCCACAGCCACACCCAGGCTTTGTTCTGGAGAGAACTTGTTGCTTCACTGCAAAAGAAATTCCGAGAATAAGTAACAGTTATGGCATTTATAAAACAGGCAGGGATAGTTAGAGGACCAGGATATACAACTGGGACCTGAGTTATCTGAGACCATGAACATAACTGGATTAGGTTTCACCTATACTATTAGCTAGTCTGGTTTACCAGAAATGGATCAGGACAATTTGCAAAGGCTTAGAACCAATGATAGGAGCCCACATGGGGTCACATAGCTGACTTCCCTCCCTGTTTGGTTACATGGGCTGGCACTCGGTTAAAACTGAGCCTCTTTCTTCCATTGTCCTGCATGGTGCTGGCAATGAATAGGCTCCTGGGGTTGTGGCTTAAGGAGATTATTAGGGCAAAAAAAAGAAAAAATACATGCCTCATAGAAAATCCAGCATTAAAAACTGTGGCTGTTTATAAGACTGATGAAGAGAAGGTGTTGAACTTTAATTATGAGCTTTCTCCATGTAAGAGGTAGAAGAATCAGAGCAAATTCAGGTGAAAGCTTCAGCTCCCTCAACACAAACATAGCAGGGTTAGACTGAAGGCTGTTTCTAATTGCCTGAGCCAGCAGTAAAAGACGACAGCAAGGACGGGCCCCTACACAGGAGCACATGGTGTCCTGCTCCTGGTTTTTCTCAAACCCACATGTTCCTGTGGCTATGGTAAAAATGGTGTTCGAGTGACTGGTATGATTTAATTGCATGCACAGCTTCACCAACATTACCAACATGCTAATTTTTACATAGACTCTTTTTGCCCTTCATAGAGACAATTTTTTCATGATCTTGTGGCATTGGAAACAGAAGGATATGGGCTTTCTTGATATTATTCGCCTCTCTGTGGGAGCACATGATTGTAAGGTCTTCAAATAAGCTTGCCTGGGGACAATGGTTTTTCTATTAAGATTTTCTATGAGGCCCCACAACCTTCAGAATATCTATGAGACTTGTGTTGTCAGTTGACTCACACAGAAAAGTCAGGATGAGATTATTTGCATCCTCATGTCTGATTTATTGCTCTAATTTTCAGACTGCTGCTCTCCTAGGTCATTGATGACAATATATGTTTCATCATCTTTTTGGGGGAAGCAGGAGAACAGCTCTGAATGTAGCTTGCTGCATATGCAATCCTAAATATGCAGCTCATGATCCTGTCCAAGGAAAAATTGCAATGTAAGGAAGCCCTGATAGATGGCTCTTCAATTCTCCCTCTTTTCCAATGAAAAAGATTCTGTCCACGATGTTGATTGAATCTCTAAAATTGTCTGCTTCCTTCCTGTCTTTGTAAATAGTTTCCTATTTGATGTGCATTTACTTTCATTTTTCTTTTTCTGTTTGAACGCACTTGTCGTTGTAACAGTGATAATAATTTTCCAATAGATGTTGAGATCCTATTAGTACTTTGCTTGAGTAACAGAATTGAGACTCTTATATATAGTTCCTGGAAATATTTATTCAATTTTCCATACATTTTTGAGTGCAGTTGGTCATTTCATAACAGTAGCCTGAAGAGAGACACAGATGGGCTTTGTCAGTTTTGACTGAGTTTCAATTGGAAACTTCTGTTAAATCAAAACTCTCTAAGTGGAACTCAAGGAGTGTGAACTGCTGCACCTTCAAATCAAGAAAATGTTCATATGAATTTCACAGAAACAAAACTGCTTGATATTGTGTTCTGTATTATAGTCTAGCCTCTATGTTGGAGAAGGAGATTTCATCATATCTGTGTTTGAGTGTTTGTTGCAGGTTATTTAGTAAATGATTTATTTCCAACTCTGAATCATTAATATCTTTACTCTTCCACGGTTTTTTGATATATTGCTCCTGGTCTAGGAGAGGAGATTTGTCAAGAAACTGTATGAAATTCTTAATATGACCAAAACGTTCTTATGCAACCATTCAGACAACTGATGGGGAACACTTGTCTTGCACCTTGACAGTAGATTTTACGTATCTATGGGGCAAAGATATTCAAAGTAGTTTTTTAAAATACATTTCTGTGTGTCAAATCTGTGCTTATGAGTGCCCAAAGTAATTACACAGGAACTGTTATTTGTTTTCTGCTCAGTGTGACCAATTTTGTGCCAACAAGGGATTGCACTTGTAACTGCCCATTTGGCATGTGCAATAACATGTTCGCACTTCTGTGTGTATGTTTTGGAGAATACAAACCAGGACATCATTTTGCAATGGAATGAATGAATAGCAAGTCTCTGAGAAGACTGGTTTTGCATGCAAATTCCTTGAAACAGTAGAAGTGATGAATTCTAGGAAAAAAAGCAGCTTGCTTCACTGATTAAATCTTTATGAATTATTTTAAAACTTGACTATTATCTGTAATTTATCTCTTGTAAGCTTGGTGAACAGGTATTTTTAGTCCTTAAGACCTGCCAAGGAGCAAGCTGTCTTTTTATTTACATTTTTAATTGCCCAGTTGTCACAGCCAGCCACGATGCAGAGGAGATTCCACTGAATAATTTGACTTGGCATTTTGTTGTTTCTTTTTTCAGAGCTCCATGTTATTTGGCTGATCTTGACCTGTGCCATGTCACTCAGTAACACGTGCCTCCATTTTTAACTACTTTTATACTCCTCTACTAAAGAATTATATTAAACCTGAATATCTAGTTTCTTATATGTATCCACCCATAGCTCTCCTCGTTTTTTCTTTATGTCAGCAAGGTCAAATTCATTCCTCATTATACACGGTACTTACTCAAATCTTTACTACTCAAGCATGTCAGCTGTTGAAGTAATTACATTACTGTGAATGGCAAAAAAAAAAAAAAAACAAACCACAATGAGAAAAGGAGGGAATATAAAGAATTTAAAGCTTTAAGAGGAAAAGAAAGTGATGCGTACTGTCACTGAATGTACTAAGTACACTCAGACAATATCGTTAAACAGTTTGGGGACCAGGACTGAATTTGGTAAATAATGCCAGCATTCTTCACTTTTCGTTCGTTCCTTTTAATGTTCAGATGAGAGCTGTAAAAGTTTCATCAAATTAGTTACTTCCAGGGAGGAATCTGTGTACCTGAAAGAAAAGAACTCTTCAGCCTTGCCCACTGAAGTTATTGTCTTACCTTAAATAAGATTGCTTAGGCCCTCCTAAAAAGGAAGCAGTGTACTAACTTGAATGAAAAGAACAATTGTCCGGGCACTGCTGAAGAAAACATAGTGATTTTAAATTAATTTTCCATTTGCATTGCATCTCTTCCTTCAGGGCAGATACATTGAGAAATTTATGATGAATCACAGTCTCCTTTTCAATTTGAAATCTCTACATGCTCTTTGCTTTCTGAGTAAAGACCTTATGTCTTATAGTTTATGCTACATGTCTTTAGTGGTAGAAATCCTCTCATTTAGCAGTGAATAAAGCTTTGACATATTGATTCTTTTATGTCTACCTAGCCTACTATTTTTTCTTCTTCTGTGTGTAGTTACATGCTCTTCCTGAGAAGGGCACAAAGAGGACAGACCTATGCACAGCACAAAAGGCAGTGGCTTATTTCCATAGGATTCGGACTGACATCTTTTCACACGTCTTCTGATTTGGGTTTATTTTGGGTAGAGACAGTCAACGTACTACTTGGTACTTAGAAGATGACACAATTAATTTTGTGGATATTAGGTAACAAAGCAGGTCTGGAAAGAGCCCTACATCAGCTTTCCCATCGACAACCGATTTCTGATGGTATGTACCCTGATTGTTCATACTTACAGTCCATGCTACTCTATTCTATACAGCGAGACCTGGAGGCAGACTGAGCATTATCAGCTGATTTTGATCACCTCAGGAGTACAGGAAAAGTCCCGTGTTTTTCTGGTTGACTTTGCCCTAAGCAGAGCTAAGTGTGCAGCGTGTATTTCATCAATTTTGGAGTGGAGTATTCTGCACTTGTTCTTATACGTGGTGACCACAGTAAGAGAGCACCGCTGTTAAACTTTATGTTCTAGTGCTTAGATTTTTGCAGTCAGTTACACTTCACAGAAATCGAGTAATAGTGGAACCATCATCTTTGCTATAGGTCAATGAAACCAAAAATCTCTGCTTCAACACTCTGCTGATGAGAAGCTCCTTTCTCCAGTTGAAACAGAACGTACTGGATGACTGGATTTTAGTCATCTGTAACATTATGTCTGACTTCCTTCTGCATTTTGAAGTGAACATGAGATATATGATTATAACAATAATTGTATAGCACTTTTAAAGTTTGTTTTTGAACTGGTTAATTTACTCTTATTCATGTTTCAAAGTCATTCATGTACCAGAGGGAAATTTTTCAGTCACTTATTCACAGAAGAATACCAATCAGCTAGAAAATTCCAAATTGTTTCTGAATCCATCACTTTCAACTGAAAGAAAAATACTACATAAATCAAAAATTTTCTCCCTTTTAAGACAACACTGATTTTTATTTTGAAGTGTTTCATTACAAAATTGACCTAATTTTACTAATAACACCCTCAGGGGCTATATATTTCAGGTTGAAAAATATGTTTCTCTTGATCTAAAACTATTTGGGGGTGGGGATATTTCGTCTGGACAAAAATAATCAATTTTTCAATCTTGTATTAGCCAAACCATTTTTTTTTGTTTGTTTTTTAAGTTTCTTCAACTTCCCCTGAAAAAAAGGAATAGTCTGCATGTTCAGCCTTCTGGCTTTTGCATGAACTTGGGTTTCATTTTTAGATTAATAGGTCTTATTGGAGGATTGCATTAAATTCTGTGAAATTTTTCCTTTCATTATGAAACCAGATGAAACAAAGTGATGTAACCCAAGTTTTTTGTTCACACTCAAACTAGAATGAGAATGGAAAAAAAAGATGTGAACTGAACTGGAAGAAAAATTGCAGTGGACATATACATAAAACTTGCATTAGATTCAAATAGATCTGGATTTGAAAGTAGCTTTAAGCCAAATTTTGTCAAATCATGCTGACCTTTATAATAAACATACTCAGTCTTGTGATCTAATAATGACCTCATCCGTTTATGTTTGGGGAAGATGGGATTGATATTTTGCAATAGGTTCAAATGTCATGCTTGGGCAATTTTTGATTTGCTGGCAATTTGGAGAACTGTAAACTAGGTAGGGCTGGTGAGTCTAGCATAAATAGGACCAGAGCTATCAAATATGGAAATTTGCTATCAACAGGAACTATCCAAAGTTCAAGAACATTATTATTACATTCAAATTGGGTCAGATTGTCACAAGAGAGCTCTAAGAGAGATTATATCATTTCCGGGCATAAAAAGAAACATTTGAGTTCTTTGATAATAGCTGAGTTGATCAGTTTCAGAGTGTTTCAGCACCATGGCATGTCTGTAACATGAGGGTACGTCATTAACACTGTAATAAAAGAAACAAGGCTTGATGAAATTTAACCTTCTAGAAACTCTGATTGAAAAGCAAAGTGTTCACTTCTCAATACTTACCTTTTTATCTAGCAAGGTGTTTTAGAGGATGGATTAGTTGTTAGTACCAGGAAAGGAATTCTCCTTTTTCACTTAAAAAAATCAGCTTTTTGTAAGTGAAGGCTTAACATTTGTGTTTAAAGTAGTGACTGAAGAGAACATATATAGTAATTCCTCAAGTCCAAAGAAATTGCAAACACAAAGTTATGGATGTAAGATTTGAAACCGGTCCATAACATCTGAACATTGAATCTTTCTAATTTCTATTGGATATTTGTCCGTAAATTTTTTTATTGTTATTTATTTCTAAATTGGTGCCTTTGGAGATGACCTTGAACTTAAGGTAGCCCTCACATTTAAATCTGTTTATCTAGGAAATGTTTTCCCTCTTACATCAAAATTTAATATGAAGAAAGCTAGGACTTGCTACTTTCTTCTATGGGATGAGTTAGCCAGAATTTCACAATGATACCTGTTTTCCATAAAAGAGACTGCTCATAGTTTTAGTGGGAACCAGGTAAAATATAGCAATTGACTTTTTTCATTCAGAGGATGGTGAGGCACTGTAAGAGGTTGCCCAGAGAAGCTGTGGATGCCCCATCCCTGGAGGTGTTCAAGGCCAGGCTGGATGGGGCCCTGGGCAGCCTGCTCTAGGGGTTGGCAACCCTGCCCACAGCAGGGGGGGTGAAACTAGATGATCTTTAAGGTTCTTTTCAACCCAGGCCATTCTATGATTCTATGATTTAGGTAAGTTTTTTCATATGCAAAATAAATAAAATTAAATTTAAAAAATAGCTATTACAAAATATATAGGAATATAGCAATTCTTATCCACAATTTTAAAATAAGGCAGGTGGGTATATGATATATAGCCTGCCATTAGTCTTTAATGGTTTTATGAATCTAAATTATTTTAAGTCTCAAACTTCCTATTTTCACAGGAATTCACAATGTTACGTCAAATAAGCTAGGAAACCTAGTCCAAATTAATACAATTACTTAAATGAAAAGATATTGTCATCCTTTGTTTGTAATTTGTTTATACAATATGTTTTGACCAAAACTCTTCACAGCTGCAGATGTGTTGTTCTAAAATTCCATTTTCTAAGATATTTATTTCTATTATTGTCTATACAAAATAATATGTACCCTTTCTGACACTAATGATCTCATCTATAATTGTACCATAAATTTTTAATCTCTATTTTTTTTTTCCGAACAGTTGATCTCAATGGGATAATCATTTTGACAGTGTCTCTAATCTCAACTCAGGAGAGAAAAAAAATTAACCTTCATTTTCTTCCTTATTCCTGACATATTTCACCATATAATCAGATTGTTTTTCTTTAAATTAATGTTGGCTCCATGCTGTTTTTCTCTATTTGCAGGTATTAATGAATAAATTTAAACTCTGAATCGCAGGTTTTTAAATTGGCTGAAAGAATAAATGTACAGCTACATTAATAAATATATATCAAAACAGTCAAAGGCTTGGCTATATATTCTGTCTTGATGTGCATGCAAAATTTCCATTACTGTTAATGGGAGATAATATGGGTGTTTTGAGGGCAGAATATATTCCAGGCAGTATTCTGTAACAGGTTTTTTTCCTACTAGTCGCATTTTTCTGTCTTTGTATGCTGTTTGCTACTGTAACATAGCACTTGAATTTGAATTTTAGGAATTTTACTGAAAGCAATAACAGAATTTGTACCTTTATCATGACAGAAAAAAATTTTGCAAGATGCACAATGAATACATCTGCACTAGGAAACCAAACATAGCAAGGGCACAGACCAAAGTATGCTTGGCCAGACGTAGACACCTAAACTGCAGATGTACATGTATAAGGAGATGAAGCCCTCCTGAATTTCTGATCCATGGCTAGGACCACATACAATGATAATAAAAAACCCCCATGATTATTACTAATGTTGGTGGTGGTAGCAAAGGGACATTGGCACCATGGTAGCAGTGCAGGAAGATGTCCATGGAGCAGAAAAAAAATCACTTTCCCTGTACACTGGCTGGAGACCAGACAAATAAAAGCAAAAAATAGATTATGCTGTAAATGTTTTCTCAGGATATTTAGTATCAAGCTTATTATGAAAGGCTAAATAAAAGTTTCTGTATGTCAGTGAGCTGTTCACAATTTTTATTACTACACATTTCATAAAAGCCTTTAAAAATCCCTAGTTCTTTTGTGTGCATCCCAAATGACACATCTCTCGGCAGTCCCTGGGCTTTCACTACAACTAGTGTCAGGAAGTCATTGAAAAATTTTCAGGTTCAGAACCATTATCTGCATAAGAACCAGAGCCAAGGCAATTCCTTTATTTTTGTGAATATCTAATGCTTTCCTTGCTTTTAATGTCATTTGGTTGTGCCTTCAGTTCTCTTGAGAGAAAAAGGGTAAGAATGAGACAGAGAAAGATGTTCCCCTGAGAGTGAAAAAATCAGTGCAGAATATCCCACATCCCAATTTCGAGAGGTCAGTTATGTTTCCACTTCTGCTAGGATGTGTGTATAGCATGGTGACAAATGAAGTGCTAAGCAGCTATGCTTAGCCAATGAAAATGGCATTCCTTTTTTTTTCTTTTTTTCTTTTTTTTTGCCCCTGTGAAATGGATTAGAGGAAAAATATTTAAAAGAAACGTCCAAATTAAAAAAAAAAAAAAAGGCAAGCTGGTAAGAACTTCTCTAATAATAGGTGAATGTGTCAGTAGTGAATACACTCACAGTTCCCTTATTGTGTGTCCCAGTCATTAAACTGTCATCACTAAGGGGCAAGAGGATATATCCTTGGAAAGGATGGATCTAGGTTTCAGGTGGCTGCCATCTGCAGACTAGTTGCAACTGTAAAGTTTTGGTTAACCTAGATAGGTTGTCCCTTAACTTCTAATCACTTTTGGATGGCAAACAGGTCTATTTCGTTATTTCAAGATGATAAATTTTCCTATCAATTGATGATTAATAATCTCAGGATCAACTGACAACAGAAAAAATGCAAATGAAATTAAATACAGTTAACATCCTTTAAGACCAGAGAGGATATCTGCTATTGAAATGTGGAGGCACTCATTCTGCATCTAGCATAAAGCAAAACGCTCACACATGAACTGAAGTAATTTTGGTTCTGATAAAACTTCAGGCTGTCGTTAAAATCGTGCTGTTGTGAGGTAGCACTGGATTGTTTTATTTGTTAAAACCACTTTAAAAATGTTTCTGACCCTATCTAGGATTGATCTCTACAGCTCTATTAGATGCAGTAAATAAAGAATTAAAAGTGAGGAGAAAAAGATAGGGGTGATGGTGGAAATATTGCAGTATTGTTTCAAAAGCTGTAACAGCAGTGTGCACAGGCATCAGTAGAACTGGTGCTGGTACAACAACAGAACAATATAATTTACTTGCAAGAACTGCCAAGGGAAGGTGGTATTGTGATAGAAAACTGATAGATTTGGAGGAACCAATTAGAGTTTTAAATCAGAAGAAAAAATGCCCATGTAACTCCTTATTTGCTTAGGAACTGGGCCTTGCTTTGGTAATTTTGTTGTGCTCCTTGGGAATTAAGTTTGTTCTTGCTTATAAGAGATAGACCTCATGTTTTCTCATGAAAGCTTGAGCTACTAACTGTGGCATCACTCTCCAGGGGAACATATGCAAGCAAGTTACAGTAGCCTCTTGCCTACAGTACTGTCATATTTCATTTGGAAAATTATATGAGGAGATTTCATACATAAGAAATAGTTATTGCATTCCCTTATTTGTGAATTGCATGCCAGCGTGCTCCTACTGGATATCAAATGAAAAACACATTCAAGAGATTATACGTGTATTTATACACAATATCTCAACACTGTTCAGCTTGAAGTACCCCGAAGTCTTAGTGTGTTCTCTTGGATGGAAACAGATGTTATGGGCAGTTCATTGTGTAGACTTGGACCGGATCACTTGGCTCTGGCAGGAAGCAACATGTGGAAAGGATTATGCTGGTTTTTTACGCACGTAAATAACAATTTTTTTGTATTGTTGTGTGTACTCTTCAAATGCTAAGAAAATAAATAACCTAGGTAGAGAATGTGATGCTTTTTTATTGGACTATAGTATATAGTGTGCTTGGCCAAATATTGTTTTCATGAAAATAAAATATTTCCAAGGCTTCAGGTCTGCACCTAAGTCAGTTTAAACAACATTTTCTTCCTCTCATTTAGAAAGACTGCCTGTTGCATGGGCCCCTCTCCTGCTGCAGAACACTTTTCTAAGCACAGAGCTAACTTCCAAGGATTCATCTGCAAGGTAGGAGATGATCCAAATCCCACACCTACGTCTTTGAACTGGTTCATCTCAGTGATTTGTGTCATAGTCTAAATGGCATTTATTTGTCAGAATTACAGCCCTTGATGATCCATTCCAAGGCTTTGAAGGAGGTAAATTGGTCTATTCTTGTTGCTGAAGCATTGTTTTATGCCTTCAGCAGAGGTTACAATAGAGTATGGTAGAACAGCTAGAGGAAACTTCATTAAGACGATGATAACAACGAAAATAAATTCCACATTAACTGTTGGGGAACTTCTTGCCTGAGTCATGGAGTAAAGGACCATCAAGATAGGTAAGATCATCAGTGTCGGTGCCCAGGGAAATAGGTACTGTACAGCAACAAAAACTCTCCCCTGCCATGAGCAGTGTGACATCTTGTCAGATGCTTCTAGCCAAACAATGGCAAAATATGCTTATTCTCCCTTGTAAATCTGTCCTCAATTAAGACTCACTTTGCAAGAAGGTAGGATCTTCACTGTAAGCATGTCTACAAGAAAAATCATGGTTTGAAGAAAAACATTTTGCCAAAATTTTGGGTTAAGGAGGAGATGGAGAAGGAAGAGAAGAACCCAAAACCATTCAAAATACACTTGAGAGACTTGCTTAAGAGTCTAACCTTTTCTGTTGCATATGTGCACGTGACTTGCAGTGTGGGGTGTTACATGTTTATTTTGGAGCAAGATAGTTAAAACCAGACATTAAAAGCCTTGTTTTAGGCTAGGCACTTGACTGCATTGCATTTCTCACTTGGTGTTTTCTATGTTTTGAGTGCTTGTCTTTGAACTGTTAGGGTTCTTTCAAAAGGGTGTCTGCGCATGAAGGAGAAAGAGAATAACTTCCTAGGTTTTTAATAAAGAAAAAAGGATAAAAAAAAACTTCAAACACAAATTTCATCAGGTAACAACTGAGTGACATGTACATGCACCCTTACAGGCATGACAACCTTTAGATCCACTGCACAGACCTCTTGCTTCTTGACATAATTTTGTAACTGCCGGATGAGGTTCTCATCCTTTCTGTTGAGCAGCACTAACAGACACTGAAACACACATTTTCCCAGTGGAGGTGTACAAAATGCTTGCTGGTAAATGTGAGATTCAGGAGCTGTGGAGCTTCAGATACATCTGTCCCATTTTCTCTAAGCGGTGCCTTTCCTGGTATACAATGCCACATCTAGCTTCTAAACTCTTGCAGAGCTGAATTTTGTCCAGTTTGAATGGGACTGTATCCTCCTTCACAGAGCCTGGGATGAGGAATCAGCAGGAAAACACTGAGTTCACACAAAAAGAGAGAGAGAAAGAGAGACTTCCTGGCCTCGAGAGCTGGCAGCAGGCAGGAAAACATAACCAGTGTGGAAGGAATTTTTAAGCACACAGCTGCCAAATGCCTCAGCTCTTGTCTGAGCACGGACAAACTGAGGGGCTTTTTGAAAGGTTACAACTAAGAGACAAAAGTGGCATGTGACACATCCTTAGTCCAGATTTCATCTTCCACCTGTTAAATGGTGAGTCTCTACCACAAAATCTAATATACTTAGTGTTATTCCAACAAACAGTTGTAAGTTTTTCTTTTTATTTTCTGAGATGGGCAATCAGAGAGTTTTACCTGAATGTATTTCTGAGAAATGGATGAGGTATTTTGAATGATGGTTTCTTTAAAAATTCAGCCTAAGACTGATACCAGGTCTGGAAAATTTTAGCCTGAGTGGTTACAGTTTGACAGAACTTTAAGCCACTGAAAATCAAAATTTATTAGGAGTGTTGAGAAATTTCAAATGTAGGTGGTGTTACCTCCTCTGTTAACAATACATCTGAAAATTCAACAGCTAGCTACAGAAAAAGACGCTCACATGTATTAGTGTTGGCATATTAATATGCATATGGAGAGAGAGAAAATAAAATGCTTCTTTCCATATTTTTTTCATGAGACAGAATCATATGTTAGCAAGAAAAACAGGCGTACTTAAGAAATTAAATTGAACAGAAATAGGAACAACTTTGGCTTTATACATTCCCTTGACAAATCTCTTGAGTTTTTATGACTGTATAATCCAGCTCCTGTCACAGTTTTCTGCCACAGCATCTTTCAGACGATTGGTTTTGTGCATACTTATTAGTCTGATGCTGCTAATCTCTCATTTCTGCAAGGATAAACTCACCTGCTTCTGAGTACTTGCAGTTTCTTTTAAAAGGATGTAATTCAGGTGGCCTAATGGGAAAGTGAGAGATCCAAATTTAAAGATGTTTGATCTTTGGTACATGCCAGGTGGTCTAGAAACTGAGCAGAATATGGCCAGTATTTTCCAGCTTTCTCTGGAAGAAGATGACCAATAACATTCAAGTGTGGTACCTCCTTTTAATGAAGAAACACAGTTGGTGGGATTTCCTTCACCTACATTAGTTGGCTTGAAAGTAACGCATGTAGGCCAATCCCATTCCCCACCTATGAAGAGGGTGACTTGTCCCCACAGACGACAGGTTTATATTGCAGAATGGTTAGCTTTCCTGTGGAGCTGCCTGGTCCTCTTAATTACAAAGGAGGGTCTAGGTGATTTACGTACACCAGACACCCCAGTTTCAGATGGCTACACCTAATGAGTATGAGACTCACTTAACGGCTGTAATTGTTTTCCTTCTTCCTGTAGGGATGAGTCTTACATAGCTTTGTTGTCTTCTCAGTGCTCCAATCAACTGTTAGCAGCTCAGATATATTTAATCCTGATTTAAGATCAAGCACTGAGCAGATGCAACAACAGTAAGCTTGGTCTCTGGCTATGCAGGATCCTTGGTGAATATTCATTCTCTGAGTCCTCTCTTCAGCATTTTGTGTTTTTTATCACAAGGTCTTTCTGATTCACCTATTAAAGGTATCATAGCTCTATAAAATTGTCTAAATTTGCTTGTAGACCTTGTCTGAGGCTTCAGACAGATGAAAGTGATGTAAAGGAGCCATGTGCCTTTGTAAGTAATAACTGTGTCTTTGTGAGTAAAATGTTTGTTTTTTTTTTTCAGAGTGGACAGGTCTTATAAGGATGAGTGTTCTCTTACTGACTTAACATTCATGTGGACCAACCAAAAAATAGTAAATATATGAGTATTTGTACTCATTCTAGTCTATGACCTTTCCTTTTGCATGTTTCCAGACTCTGGAAACTAATTTTTTACATTAATTCCTGTCAGCAGTAAAGCATCATAAGCATTTTTTTCTTTTGCTAAACAAGAAATGCTACTGCTTTTCTTCTTTTCAAACTCCCTCTGTAGCTTGAATACCATATATCAAAAGATTAAACAATTGCTCCCTCGTTGAGAAAGAGGGTGGGATTTCTTCTCACTTTCTCCTGAAGAGTTATGCAAAGACCAGAAACAATTATGGGCATAGTTTTCTGAAGATACTTCCCATCTCACTTTAACCCAGGAAGCAGTTTGTGCACTACTTGTCTTGTCTTACGTAGAATGAGAAAGAAGCATTGTCTGTGCCTGACTCACTCTTTGAAGTGTCTGCCATAGCAGCGTAATAAATAACCATACACTTTGTATCCTTGAGATGAGAAATCAATCCACAGAGGCAACTTTCAGATATTTCATCTAGAAGAAGAATCCAAGGAGGAGGAAGATTAAGTGAAATGGAGAAGTGAAGAACTTGCCTGTCACCTTGCCTCATGTTTGTTAATTGGATACAACCATAGGAAGAGGCAACATTCAGCTTCAGGGATCTTTCTGTGTGAAAGGCAAAGGTGAATTCCCTGACTCACTGCAAAATCTCTCTCGTTCTCTTTTTCATTTGGATTATTGATTTCTCTGACATATTTTAAGCATCTCTTTCTAGCTCCTGCTTTTTTCCATCCCAGACTCTGCCTGCCCTCCTCTGGTCTTTCCACACCTTCACAGGCAAAGAATTGAAATGCTGAAATATCTGAAAAACAGAAATTGCTGTAAGTAAGTAAGAAAGAAAGGTGTGAATAAAAGAGAAACTAGTTAAGGTAGTAACTCTGAATGTAATGCCTGTCTTTACCTTAGGATACCATTAACCTGAGAAGTATCTACCAAATTTAGGACCACTGACCTATTGGCTAGGCAGATATTTAGTCTCCTACATTGTCCAGACACATCAAAAATGTCATGGTGAATGACTTTGTGTGAGTGAAACGTTTATTTCAGGAAAGAATAGTAGATCCACATTTCTTGAGTCACGGTAAAATATCTGTGCGTAACATCCTGTCTTTTTAAATTGCCTTTATCAATTTTAAGATGCATGTGAAAATTTAGGATTCAGAAGTTTGTAGAAAGCTGAAAATCAAAGAACACTGTGTGAAATCATGGGAGAGACTTGTTCTTTAGGTGTGATGGTTTCTCCTTTTTCCCCAAGTTGCAGATGACTTGTGATGGCAAATAGTGTTTCAAAGTAATCACTGCCTAGAGCGGACTGATACATACAAGGAAAAGAGAACATATCCTAGAGATTAAGATTCCTGTCGGTCTTCTTTAAGTTTTAAAAGCACTTGCTTAGCTTATTCTTTACACGCTATCCTAAAATATTCACAAGTATCAGTGATGTTCAGGGAGTTTGTACCAAATGGAAGACCTTTTGCGAGTGATCTGATCTGACTCACCATGTCCACCTCATAAGTGTAATCTTTGCTATTCCCCAGAGGTACCCCCTTTCACAGGGAAAAGTGTAAAAGCAGTACTTTGGAAACATTATATAGGAAGATTTTGCAATGCAGTTAAGTACAGTGCAATGTAGCTGAAAATACAGATCCCTTGATGACAACATTCAAAGGAACCTTGCATAAAGCAAATGCCATGGCATTCATTAATTTATTGAACGAAACAGATCCACTGAAAGGAGCCTGGATACCAGGAATGACAAGACTTAGACTACTCTAACCACAGTTAACCACAGAAACTAGGGTTGATATTCAGTTCCAGATAAATGTGCATAAATGTAGAAGTCTGTATGCATGTATCTCCATGTGCTGTGTGTGAGATCTCGTTATAGTCCATGCTGTCAGTACAGTCAGAGGACTCCATAGCTCAGTTCAGTTCACTTGTTGTGTTGACTAGAAACTCAACCTCATTGGCCACACATATGTTTCTCATGTAATTTGAGATGTCCCTCCACGGCACTGGAATCGTAGAATGGTTTGGTTTGGAAGGGACCTTAATGACCATCTGGTTCCAACCCCCCCTTCCATGGGCAGGGACACCCTCCACTAGCCCAGGTTGCTCAAAGCCTCATCCAGCCTGGCCTTGAACACCTCCAGGGATGGAGTATCCACAGCTTTTCTGGGCAACCTGTTCCAGTTTCCACCCTCACAGGAAAAAAATTATTCCTAATATCTAATCTAAATCTGCTCTCTACTCTCTTTCAATTTAAAACTGTTTCTCTTTGTCCTGTCATAAAACTCCCTGATAAAGGGACCTTCCCCATCTCTCCTCTGGGCCCCCTTTATGTACTGGAAGGCCACTATGAGGTCTCCCTGGAGCCTTCTCCAGGCTGAACAACCCCAACTCTCTCAGCGTGTCCGCATAGGGGAGATGCTCCAGCCTTCTCATCATCTTCGTGGCCCTCCTCTGGGCCTGCTCAATCAGGTCCATGTCTTTTTTGACATGACACAGGTCTCCAAGTTCTTCTGAAGTGATTCTGGAGGTCAGCCTTGATACTTTATGGTCTAGAATTATACTAGGAAAATATATGACACAATTGAATTAAATCCTGTAGCTGTAATGCATTTGATACCTATCTGGTATACAGACACCTTAATACTAGGTATTGTCGTCTCCAACTCAGTCCTTCTCTGAAGGGCAAGTTTAATAAAATGATGTCATATTGCAGCAAAAGTTAATAGCTTTTCCAGCATCAGGAACTGATAATTTCTCAAATTGTCCTTTAAAAAATTCTCAGGGTAAAAAAAATTGTGTATTAAACCCTTAAACATATTTCCCAAGCAGTTTCTCTCATTTAAAGGACCATGAATTTCTGAACAAAGGCAATTTCTTTGTGTTTCACTTTCACATTTGTAACTTCACAGTGATGTGGTAGTAAATTAAACATCTGCAAGTGTTTCCAATCTATTCTGACTAAACTTTGATATTTTTAGTTCTATATAAAGGGTTGCAAAAAGTTTCAGCCCTCTTCCAGGTGCTGTACAATCTATAATGAATGCCAGTCTCTAACTAGATAGTTTATAATTTGAGACATAGTCTGATGGTGAGGAACATAAGTAAATTTCCAATTAGTTTGTACGAATCACTAGTTTATACTGTAACATCTTAATTTCACATCGATTAATCATGTGATTATTGGTTCAAGATATTCATAGTGGAAAAAGGTTTTGAGAAAGATGAGTAATCAAACAGTTTTGAAAAGCAACTGTTCATGCACAGTTGACAGGAACTTGTACAGTGAAAAGGATTTAAAAAATTCCTGCCTTCATAAAGGAAGAAAAAACCTGTATTTTCAAACTCATCTCACGCCCATTGAATGGAGTGCTATATTGGTGGAGCTTCTGCAGTCGGTCTTCTCAGTTCATTCATTAAAAATAATCTTTAAAAAATCTTGAGAAAGGCGGAGGGTGGGGGGGAGGGGAGGGAAGACGGTGCAGGAAATTAGAAATGGTTGTAGGTTTTCCTGTCACAAGTTTCTTCAGTTGGTTACCAAAGGCCACCATTACGCTGAAATAAATGGCCACTTTGCAATTGTATCTCCTCTCTGCCAGCAAGCAAGCAAGAAGGAAGCGTGATGTGCAGCTGAAAAACCAGGGAAATATTTTGTAAGTGAAAACATACCTAAGACCTGATCAGAAAGAGAACTGAGACTCATTCCCTGTGTGCTCAAGCCTGGTACTGAAGCCCCTGGGGGTTACTCTTGCATTAGACCTTCAGAATTAGGCTATTAGCAAATGTTTCTTAACTGGCATGAATGTGGACATTAGGAACAAAGTTCATGTACTAGATTAACTCTTACTTTCTGCAATATCTTACCTGTTTCACTAAAGAGAAAAATTTTCAAGCCTGCCCAAAGAACTAATTTAGTTTGAAACATGTACTATTCAGTTCACATTAGTTTAGTGGGAATTTTCAGCATACTCTCATTAGCTTGGGTTTAAGAGTTATTCTTTACTTACCATTCTACCCTAAACATTTCCCTCTATGGGACTGGCAACTGCTCTAAGAATAAAACTGGCCCCTTTCTGATGTCTGACATGCCCAGCTAGAGCAGACAAGGAACATCTGGATCATCTGCTTTACTGGCTCCCTGTACTCGACTTTCAACCCATTCTCCATCTACCTAAAATTCACCCTGTGTTTTCAATTGATCTTCCTACTTATTTCCTCCCCGAAGGCTCAAATCTGCATCCAGTGAAGTCAGTATGAATGTTATATGAGAAGGTTCAAGTCTTTAGACTGTGATTTAACAAGGTACTTAAGCACATGCCTGGCTTAGTGCACAAGAACATTCTCATTGAAAGCAGCAGAAAGATTGCTACTGGCCTAATTGGGAACAAGAGCGAGCTATGAACCATTAAGCAGCTGTTGAATTCCACTGCAGCAGTGACTATATTTCAGTGATGGGCTGGGTGTGAGCCCTGTGAACAGTTTATGATTTGCCTGAGAAACTTAAGAATGAAAGCACTGCTATACCAACTGCACCCAACCATGGAATTTACCAGTCTAGACAATATATCTGCTGGTCTACAACTACCAAGAAGCTTGTAAAAGGAAAATGGTATTTTCCAGAACAAATTGAGAATGATATCTCCCAAAACTTGAGACTAATCAGTGAAGAGTTTTTGTCAAGACACAAAGTGGAAATTATTTTATGTGTGTCTCTGCCATCTGCCAGAATAGGATTTTTAAGCACTTACTTGTACATACATATACATGCATGCATTCGTGCTTACATACACCTCCTAAACCCAGCAGGGCAGGACTTGGAATACCGTTTCTGAGTTTGTTCTGGTCTTTGCTTTCTAACATTTGAGTGTGGAAGCAATCACCAGTGTTTACAAACAAATATTTGAAAAAAAACCCAAGTAATTTGTTTTAGAAAAGCCAAAAATTAGCAAAGACTGATTAATCCATCCACAGATACTGCCCTATCTTATTCCTCCAATGTACTATTTGTTACTTCTGTAGGTGTTTGGTGTGTAGGTGAGAATAATATAGTCACAGATAAGTCGTGCAGTCTGCAGGCAGATGGCTACAACTTATGTGAGAGACAAAACCGTGGAAGATTCATTTTGTGATGATAGAAAGAAAAAGACAATGCTCGTTTTTGTAGATTGGTGTGATCCTCCTACTGCTCTTTATACTTAGGTCATTTTATGACACATTTAAGACTCTGAGATCCACACCCCTCAATTTGCTTTATCTCTTGCCCACAATAAAACATCATAATCCACCACATGCCAGGGAAAAACACCTAGTGCTTTAGGTCGTGGTTCAGTGAAGGAGTTGCAATGTTTAGTTGCAATTGCGCTGCCTCCTACCTACTTGTAAATGTGAAGCCACGATAGCACCAACTCAGCACCCTGGTCCTCCTCCAGCCCAGAAAGTCCCAAGAGACAGGCTATGACTCCATGCTGCAAACGCAGGAGGTATAGCCCAAGCCCAAGTGACGTGAGGCTTAGAGCAGCTGCACAAGTCCTGTGCTCAGAGCAGGCGGTAGGGTGGCTCTCAGGATCAGGTGGTAGGGTGGCTCGCAGGATCAATCAGCTTTAGTGTAAATGTGGCATGGACAACTGGCATCTAACTCCCACTCTGTGCCTCCACCTGCACTAGGCTTGGTGTCAGGCTATATCATTTGGAATTATTGCCGTACTGTTATTGCTGCTGCTTACCCTTAAGCCACGAAAAAGTTGTAGTCTAACCCAGTCATTCACCAATGTTTATCTTAGTCATTAAGGACTGTTCTTGCAATGTTCAGGCAAATGGTGTTACAGCTCTGAGTAGGAGAGAGGCTGCCATGCTTTCAGGGAATCACGCAAGAAGTTGTGTCCATAAATATAAATAAATTTGTGTAATTTGTATCAAATCAACATAGGAAAACAGCTGAAAAGAATTTCTGATTTAGGCTTTTCACTCTAAAGTTACACATTAAGACTTTCAGTACTGACTGGCTACACAATTTGGCACTGTGATTGATGGCACCTCTACATACCTCTGGCAACAATGAGACACCCCTATGACATAGCCCCTGTTTGTGCCTATGGCTACAATAATACCCTGGCAACTCTGTGAGTAGCCTGAAAAGTCACTTCTCTTGAAGGGTTCCATGTTAGGCGAAACTTGCAACAACAGTAACAGGGGCACAGAAGAAACAATTTTAGAAGCATCACAGTACCGCTTGGGCAGGCTTATTAAAAAGAAAAGGTACGTGTTATCTTGAAGTTAAATGAAACTCTCCTTTAAAGGCTTACGCTTTGACATCAATAGACACCAATGGGCACAAATTACTCATTGGTCCAGGAACTTGAATGAGGAAATTACTAAACTGTTGCTCCTCAGTTGAAAGTCAAGAGCTGGAGAAGAACAGAAAGATCACTGGCCCCAAAAGTATATATCACTTCTGCAGAATGGTTAGACCAAAGAAAGCCATCTGCAAGCACTCTGAGTGTTTCATTACTGGGAATAGCAGCAGTCACGAATTGGAAGAGTCTGTGCCCTCGACTTGAAAGCAGAGTATTGTCTGATTTGGTCTTTTGCTTAAAAATGAGCATAAAACGTCAAGTTCTCTAGAGTTTAGGAAGTGTTCATGAATGTTTGTCAAAAATTTGTACAGAAAGACATAATTTTTCTGCTTGCTTGACTTTAAAGGGCGTACCTAATGTCTGCTTACTGGTCAAAGGAAGGTCTGATACTAAAAGGTTAATTGACTTTACTTTGCACCTTAATAATTCAGAAGGGATAGTATATCCAGTGTTATAGAAACTATATTTGCATGTGGGGATGGGAGGGCAAGAGGCTATAGACCCAGAATGATTCCAAGTGTCTGGGCAAAGAACAAGCAACAATGATGCAAACTCATCACAACTGATGAAAGGAACTGAACAGCTGAGCTCCTCTGCTGCCTCTGGAACACCAGGAAAAATGACAGAGTATCCCCCTGCATCCCCAGAGTCACCTGAACTTCTTTGAGAAATGCATTTTCTCTTTTCCTCACTTTTCCCGATACACCGTTAGTTAATCCTCCCTGTGGCTCTTCAGTCAGTCCTGTGTATTTCAAAAGGATCATAGTAGAGAGCAGTTGGGTATGTTGAACTGTGAGTGCTGAAAAATTGTTGTTTTTCTGGCTTGCCCTCAAATTCTCAGGCTGCCTCTGATCACTATTGTTCAAGTTTTGAGGCAGAATATTTTACTTCTGCAGCATGTCATGGGCTCTTATTTTTAGCTTCTTTGACAATTCCTAAAGTGTTTGTTTCTAGTTCTACTAATTTCTTTATAACTGCGTCTGTTGGGTTGGGGCTCAGTTCAGGAAAAGCAATGCCTGTGATTTGATTGTTTATGAATGCTCTAAGTGCATGTCTCTGCACAGATAACTAGACAGAAAGTCACAATTTCAAAATGCTATTGCTAGATGACTTAGGCTCTTTTCCAAAAATAATTAGGCACTTACAAAGCTGATTTTCTATGAAAATCAAGAGTATGCAGGAGACCTTTAACTTGAGATCTCAGACTTGGAAACTGAACATATGAGTATTTGGAATTTTACCCCTGGCTGTGATCCAGTAAATTCCATTTTGTAACCCACTCATTGCAAGTAGTCCCTTTAAACTGTGTTTACCTCACCATGAGTGAACTGGGTTATGACCTCAGTAGGGACACAAATAGTGAGTAATAGAAACAGATGGAAGGGATGTTAAAAGAGGGAACATTATGATTGTATACGACTGTTATCTCAAGGTCCCTTTTTTTCCCTGTATCATCAGCCTGGTAAATATTATTACTATTTCAAGTAATTAGTAGAAGCTAAGTTGGCTTGATGTGCTTATATGACCCCCTTTTCACTTGCTTATCACTTTGTTAAAGCGTAGTTACTTGGACCAAAATTGTTTAATCTGTTTCATCTTCTTTGTGAGTTTTTTGTTCGTTTGTTTTTATTTTCTTTTGGATTCTTTGAAACTGTGACACAGACAAGATTTGTGGGATATGAGGATGGGTTTAATACTTTTTTATTCACCCTAGAAGTGTTTTTCTGAGAAACTGTTTCAATGAGAGACTTTACAAAGCCCTTACAGGCTTTGAAGCAAGGAATTGAAGTTTGGCAAAAGATGGGCTTGGTATGTAGAATCTTCTGCTGTCTTTGTAAAAATGTAGTGAAATCACGTGTGTCTGAAAAGAATTGCTTTCCACAAGCTGAGACATTGTTAAAGATCAGGGGGATCAGTTCCCCGTCTTGACAGAACATGCCTCATCCCAACAGTGAATGAGGACACTCATTACCAGAGCTGCAAGCTGGAGCGAGACTTCTTTAGAATTGGTCTTCCTTGTGTCTTGCTCCCTGGACTGTGGTGGCAGTAGTCATGGAAAACTAAAAGAGATTGCCTCTTCTGTCAGTGTTCCTTCTGCTGATGTCATCACTGGGAATTGGTCCAGCTGAACTGAGGGTGTGAATGGAGATGAGAACAAACTGTCCGGTACCTCTGTCAGAAGGAACAGATGAGTCTCACTAAGAAATCAATGAGAACATTGAAACTACATTGAAGATTCATCCAGAAATCAATCCAGTTGCCAAAATCAGTGCCTGCTTTGGATCCAATTTTTGCTATCATATTTAATTTTCCACCCTAGTGCATGCCATAGTGCTTTACACACTACACAGAGAGGGGTGCGGGTGCATTTGTCACCACCTTCCAGATGAAAAGTGACTCCTTCTTATAACACACTTCAGTGTTACTCTGTTGAGAGTGAAAGAAGAAAAGAGACACTCACCTTTCAGAACTTCAGGAAGAACCTGGTCTGCAGCATTCACTTCTCTTAGCTGGAGCTTTGCCAGTTCATCAAAGCTAATATCCCTTCTTCTGCAAATAAATACCAAGGGATCTTTAATTAGCTAAAATGATCAGCAGTCAGGACCTTCATTTTTCACTTAATCTGAAAATAGCACAGTGCCCCTTAGCCCATTGCTGGAACATTGGCACTGTACCAATGGAAAGGAAACAGTGCCAATTACTTAATCATGTGCTTCCTGCAGCCTCTTCTACGTTTCTAGTTGAGTTCATCTCAACAGCTGGAGAAGGGCATTGTCATTTCTACAGTTTGTGGTAAGGGAATTCATGCTTGCTTTGGAAATTTTTTTGTAGGGCTGGTTCAGGGCTTTTGGATTTGTTTACTCAAACGTTAATACAGCAAACTCTAGTGGTCAATACGGTGCAGTGAAAAGGAGTTAAAAATGCAGTCCTGATCTTTGCTATGATTTATTACCAGCCACAGGTGAAACTAAGGATCCACCCTTTGTGCTGTTCTTGTGTACCACAGCCTTCTGTTCTTAGCATAACTCTTTAAACTAACACCTGCATCAACTCCTGATGTCCAAAGATAGTACGGCTAGTAAAGGCTGAGCAAGATGTTTGCAGAAATCTCAGTGAGGTGTTCCAAAATCTCTGCAAGTAGCCACAGGACCACTGTACCAGCAACCTGTATGAGCATGCTGGCAGCAGTGCTTCATTCCAACAGCTCCTAAGAACAGGCAGGAAAGAAAGCTGCCTCCCAGCTGCCACCTCGCAGATCAGTTCATCCTCATTTTAGGTACTAAGCCAAAATTAACAGAATTTAACAACTTCAGAGTATGCTCTGACACGTCTTACATCTTCAAATACTTCTCAGTGTGTCTCAGTAACATAATAAATGGTCGGATGAGGACTCCTTAAAACAGCTAATTGCTGTGTCCTGCAGGAAAGACGTCCCAGTGTCAGTGAAGGCTGTAGACCGGGTGCAGCAGGGAGCAAAATGTTGTGGTGGGATTGGACACAATGGGAACATATTGCCAAGGGCCAACTTCATGGTTCTGCACAAAGACTTGTGACCCATTTTAGCAGAGTTTTGTTTGGTTTTGATTTTTACTGGCAGTACTAAAGTGAAAAAGAAAAGAAGGCTGTAATGAGAGCCAACACTCTGCAATACTCTGGTATAAATAAGTATAGTGCTGTCCAAGTCAACAGAGTAAGATTGGCTTAGTTCAGACCTAAATGTCTATATGTGTAAGGTGGCTCCCTCCACACCTATAACATGTCTCTAGGAATCAACAGCAATGGGATGTCATGTCACTGTCAACGAGATTTTGAATGTGATGACACCACAGCTGTCTTTTAGCATTCCCAGGTGGGACAGTGCAAGACCAGTTCATTCTGGGGGGAGGGGGCGTTGCAGTTTCCACCTACTTTGCTGTTATTATTTATCAGCTTGCACTTGTTTTCACTAGCACTGAACTGCAGGACCCGTTTTCCATGGTTCCTGGCTCCCATGACAGATGTGACCAACCACACATTTAGTTTTCTTAATGCTTCTGCTCCACCCTTGAACAATTTTTTTTCCCCATGGAATCCCACTAGTACCAGTAAAGTTTTTCTAAGGATATCGTGAAGCCTCAAAGCACCACTGTGTAGTAGAAGAGTAAAATATTTTCATCCCTATTTTACAGATGGGGAAATAGAAGTTCTTAAAGTACTTCCTCAGCATCATCGTACAACTAGTCTTACATTAAGAGTTAGAATGAGAGCATAAATATTTTGTCTTCCAGCCCTGTTTTTATTTCCGTGCTTCTCTTTCTTTCAAGAGAGCCTACATTATAATGAAATTAACAACAAATATGAATAAACTAAGCAGTTCAGTTAAGGTTTTCTGAAACACTATATATAGAAGCGTTTTCAAGTAAGAGTCAACTTTTTTCTTTTTTTTTTTTTTCTGCAGTAAACCTCTGTTTCCTGCTTTCTTTGAAAAATTGTACTACGAATTATCAACAAGAGGTCACATATTCTAACATTCAGCAGGCGCTGCCAAATCTGTATGTGCTGCTCTTTAAAGTAACATCTTGCGTTTTCTGTTTCACACATGGCCTCTGGAGCTTGTAGGTCATGCACAAATACAATGGTGGTCTTTCATGACCACAAGAGTTTCTAAATCACAGTGCTTTGCATTCTTTCCATCTGTGTGACTTATTCTGGTCACATACTTTTGCAAAGAATGACCCTGGCATACTCAAAATCTTGCAACTCACACCGCTCTCCCCTCAAATGTGAAATTATTTGGTTCACAGCTCTTTGTAGGATTGCATGTAGTTCAGCTCTTGGGTTTACTAAGAAGTAGAAAAATGTCTGCTCTAGGTCATATCAAGAGCCCACCTAGCCCAGTGGCCTCCTGCCAGCAGTGTCTATGCAAGGATAACTATTGAAAGTGAGTATAGGGCAAATATACTTTGTCTCTGCAACCTTCCAGCTTCTAGGTTAAGGGACTAATTGCACAATTTTCTGATGTGAGCTGCAGAGCACTCAGAACCATAGCGGTGGTAAAGGAAGATTATAAAGAAAGGATTGAGGGTAATTTTGAGTAATATAAACAACATATTTTCAGTTCCTACCATGTCAACTTGGACACAGAAATGATTGATTGGATTAGAGGAAAGAATGGAATTCACAGGGGTTCAGGGCACCTCCTTTGCAGGATGTTTGGTGGCTACAAGGGGATTAGTAATTGGAAGATTAACATTTCAAGAACTAAGAACATCTGTGCAGATTAACAAGAACTACAGGGTTTTTTACCACGTATTGATATATGCTTATATCTTAATGTATCCTCTCCCCCAGAAAGGGTAAATGAAAGGGTCATTTAAAAAAAATAAAGTTTCAAGTTATGAATTTCAACAATGCAATTAAATAATAATAAAGTCACTGCAAACCCCTGTTCGTTCAAGGATTTCTGGCATCTCTTGTTCTGAACATTTATATGTATAAGCATTGGCTGCCTGTGTCTGTGTGATCCCACACAAGTCAGTATTGATCCTGGTGTCTTGTAGCAGTTTGCAGGATTTTTAAAGAAATGGTTGGTGATATTTGCAAATGAAAAGCACCTGGAATGAACAGATTAGTACACTGGTTTCTTGCTTTGAGGTTTGGTGTCAAAAGAACTGGAAAACTTTTTAAAAATGGAAGTAAAACCAAGATTTACGTGGTAACACAAGAGCACCAAGATTTGACCTGTTCTTATGCCTTTTTTTCTGTGGTATTTAGTGCTACTTACACAGAAAAATGTTGCATGTGCTATTTCAAATTCAAATCCAGTTATCAGAGCAAACTAGTACATCTGCTACATGTGTATGATAACAAAAAGCCCATGAAAATCCCATTTAGGATTTTTCAAGCTGTACGTATTTTCTTGGCTTCCCACACAGGTACACTAGATCCACAGCAGGCGTCTCATGCATTCACTCTAGCAAAGAAATTGTCTGTAGCACAAGATTCCTCCAAGGCCACAAGTGAGACCAAAGAGTGTTCTGTCTTTGGAGAGAAAGCTTATGAAAAGTGTGTATTTAAAGAGGTTCATGCCTGTAGAAACTCTTTTTGTCTTATTGTTGAATGCTTAGCTGATACCTAATCTTAAACCAACTAACATAAACAGGGTAAAATTTCTTCCCCATGTAATGTTACTGTAAATCTGCCCACTGACTTGTTATGAGTCTATCAGGAGATGGGACTATTGATCTAGTAATCTGATTTCCTTGTAGAATTTCATTTTCTTTGCATCTTCCTTGATTAAAACAAGTCTTCCAGAAAGGAAGCCCATTTTTATTTGAAAGCTTTGAGTTGAGAAGAAATTGTTGCTTCCTTGTTAAGGCACTCCACTAGTTCAGCACCTATACTATTCAAAAGTGTCCACTATTTTTTTTCTGCATTTGTTCAGTATTAATTTCTCTTACAGTGACTCTACAAAGGCTTCTTTGGACTCAAGAGTTCCCTGTACAAGAAATCCCTGGTTGGAATATGAGAAAAAACTTCTTCACGGTGAGGGTGACAGAGCACTGGAACAGGCTGCCCAGAGAGGTTGTGGAGTCTCCTTCTCTGGAGACATTCAAAGCCCGCCTGGATGTGTTCCTGTGTGATCTGATCTAGGTGTTCCTGCTCCGGCAGGGGGATTGGACTAGATGATCTTTCGAGGTCCCTTCCAATCTCTAACATTCTGTGATTCTGTGATTCTGTGGTTCTGTGAATTGTCTTCTTTGTCTAGTTTCTTTATGTTCTTTCTCAAATCAGCCTCTGTCATCACTCTCTGTAACATCATATCTGCACCTGTTCTTTCTACAGGAAGAAAAGAGATAATGACAAAGACTTACCAATGTTCCTTTAAAAATGAGAGGCATTCTACTTATTTCTTCCCTGACTTACTAACACAATTGGTCCTTTGAGTTGCTGAGTAGGCCTCATTTAAAATAACCCATAATTGAAAAATTGTACTTTGTGGCTTGAGCGTCCAGGTCCACTCTTCCATTCACAGGAAGATTGGATTAGGTGCTGTGGACTGCAGTTTTCTTGCCTTTGTTTTGACAGGAACAGTGCTCACTTTTCAATCTTCAGTTGTTTACTCTTATTCAGAAGGGATGTGCAGCAGCCCTTAGATACAGATTACCAGCCTATACAGGTCCTCAGAGTCATCACGATGGTCAACATTGTGGATATATAGCCTAAGACCTACTAATGGCTTAATTTCAACTAAATGAGAAAAAGAGAATTTTAGACGCTTAAATAGAAGCCAAAACCATAATTTGCTTAATTTAAAACTCACTTTTGAATCATTGGGATAATGGTACATTTGACTGACAAAATTATAGAAAATATTTTCATTTTAGATTTATTTTATGTGGTAGTTTCCTAGATAGATCAGAAATTTAATTCCTTTTTAAATGTTCCCCCTTTCTCCTCTAACATATTGGCCAAACAAAGGCAACTTGAAACAATTCTGAGTTCAGAAATTGATCAGAGAAGTTGATTGGCCATTTTTTCAGTGTAGCTTGAATAGTTATGCTTGTTTAGAGAACACAAGTTGAGTTTTGTGTTTGACCTTCAATGAATTCCAGGAAAATATCTTACAGCTTTGACAAATATTGAACATTTTTGGTAGCAGTAGTGACTGAAAGGTATTGATGTATAACTCTATACCATACTGTCTCATTGCAACATATCAACATATAAATGCCAGAATAGTCTCAGTGTGATCTTTAACATCTCTGATATATATGATGTGGGATAATGACATGATGTTGAGTAATAACATAATTGGCAGTCTGAAACAGTCAATCAAGTACATTTATCTGTCTCTATTTTTCTCTTTAACATTTTCTTCCCTTTATTCTGCCTCAATTCATAGTGAGGGAGTACAGCTTTGCAGCTTAAACAAAGCTTGGTTAAAATAAAGTGGGTAAATTTTTGTCATTAGAAATAGAAAACTGGGTTGATGAAACACTGGAGAAATGTACATAACTTGTAGTGATCTGCTTTGGCTCAAAACTCCAAAATAAAACCTATTAATTGAAAATTTATTTTCAGAATTACAGTGTTCTGTTTACTCGATTTAAACCAAAGTTTGATAATAATAAATCTAGTAATAGCAAGCAGTTTCAAACTGAGGTAAAAAAAGATGTTCTGCATCGAATTAATTTTATATGAACTGAAAGAATTTGCTTTACAGAGTTATTCATTATGATTTTTTTTTCAAGGTGATTCAAAATAAAATTGTCAGAAATTTTCAAAACAAGAACAAAACAACCCCCCAAATATTGACTTAATTGTAATATTGAGAAAATTCATTATGAACCAAATGATACAGTGGTTTATTTTAGGTTACTGGAAGAGAAATAAATTTCATCCACAATGCGTAGTACTGTGTGCGTACTTGCGAGCAAAGAAATTATTAATTCACCAAATGTAACTACTGCTTAATATTGAACAGAACTGGTGCTAGAATTGAGCCCTCAGGAAGACTGCTGGTGACTGGTTGCCAGCCAGATGTAGCTTCATTCACTACAACCCTCTGAGCCCTGCCTTTCAGCCAGTTCTTCACCCAGTGCACCAAATACCTGCTCATCCCACAGCTGGACAACCTGTCCAGAAGGATGCTATGAGGAACAGTATCAAAAGCCTTACTAAAATCCAGAAAAACTACATCTACCACCTTCTCTTTATCTACTAGGTTGGTGACCTTATCATGGAAGGATATTAAATTAGTTACACAGGACTTTCCCTTTGTGAACCCATGTTTATTGTTTACTGTGCCTGATAACTGTTTTTTCTTCAGATGAGTTTCAATAGTACCCAGTATCATCTTCTCCTTATTTTTTCCAGTACTGAGATTAGACTAACATCTCTGTAGTTTCCTGGGTCTTCCTTCATGCTCTTCTTGTAAATTGGAGTAACATTGGCTAGCTCCCCGTCAGCAGGGACCTCCCTGGACTCCCAAAAACTTTGATAGGTAATCAAGAGGGGTCCTGCCATAACACCCACTAGCTCCTGCAGTACTCTGGGATGAATCCCAGCAGGCCCCATGGACTTATGAACATTCAGATGATATAACTGGTCCCTTACAATTTCAATGTTCACAAGTGGAAAGTCACTGCTCCCGCACCTGCAGCCCTCCAACTCAGAGAACAGGGCAGCCCAAGGTCTGTCTGTATTATCAAAGACTGAGTAAAAAAAAACCATTGAATGCCTCCACTTTGTCTTTTCCAGGTGACTATCTTCAACAAATATCTATCCAATGTTTCCCTCGGACCTGCTCTTGCTATTAACATACTTTAAAAAGCCTTTAAAAAAGAAAATAGATAAGGAGGCTCTCACTAGAATGCTTTATTAGGCTATGAAAGTTTTCTAAGGGAATCAATAGAAAATCCCTTCACTCAAGTAATTAAAACAATTGAAATGTCTCTGTGACTATAATTTCAAGGACAATCTTCATTGAATGGTAATAGAGACCATTTTGTTCTGTATCCACAGCATACAGTGCAGTAAGACCTTGGTTCACAGCTTGTGTCCCTAAGTGCCTTGGCAAATAAAAAGCAACAACAATACCCATTTTTTTTGTCATATGAAGAATTCAAGTAAAGTGGCATGTATCTTCTTTGCTTTTTACAGAAATCTAAACATTGTCAGCTAAGTCTGACTTGCTCTTAGTCAGAATTGTCTCAGACTAGAAACATAACTTCTTCACCCCTTGTAACCAGGGTCCTTTTGTCACTGTCACTCAGACTGCCCTTGGCTACAAAAAGCAGATAAACAGGCAATTAAACAAGATCTGTCATTTTGTTTCATCTGACTTCGTAAGAGCAGCAGCATCTCCATGTGGTCTGTGGGTTCAGAATCTTCGTTTCCCCTTCTACGCAAGAACCCGTAATTTCCCCATTGTTTTTCACACAAGGTGAAAGGGATGCCCTTTAAAAAGTTTACTAGGATGAGTCATCGTATAGAATCATTTTTACCTGATCAGTTCTTATGTCTTGGTTAACAAACTTAATTTCCCCAATCTAGCCCTTCTCCATAGCTAAGCTAAAATATGGGGTGCAAGAACAAAATCTGAATCTACTTTCCTTGAAAAAGAAGCAGACTTTGATGCCAGCATCTCTGAAGCAGAGGCAAACAAAGGCATTTTTTGGTCCAGCTACCTGCAATGCCTGGACATACTTTCACTGTCAGCCCATAATCTTTCTCCCTAGGGGACCCTTGGTCTAGATTCCATTAATCCCCTTGAGTTTTCTACTCCTGTGTCTTGCATTGGGGAATTCATCCCTCTGTTTTGTCTTAGCCTGTTGTGGTCAGTGAAGTTTTACTGATTTTTGTGCAGGAGAGGAATTGTTAAAATTAACCATGCAGTGGTTCATGTAATATCTGGGACAATTTACAAATCATTTACTAAATGAGAGTACAGCTAGCTATCTGAATGTTGCCATTTCAGGGAAATAAGTTTTGGGATCTAATTTGCTGGAGTTGGGATATATTGGAGTAACACCAGTGTCTTACTTTTAGCTTAGTGATACCCTGTCTTTGGAGAATCTTGCATACAAATGACTTCACTTTCTTCTTCCTATGCATCTGGTAGGCTGTGTTAAGACAGGAATTTTCTCCCATCCATTACAGTTTTTTCCATAACTGCTTTGCACACAACAGTGTTTTGATCTGAGAAAACACAATTTAAGAAGAGATATGAGAAGAGCATGACAGTGTGACTGTTAATTTCTTTTGTGCTAGGAAATGCTTCCTTGTTCTCAAGATCTTCAAAACAAACAGAAAGTCAATCCATTTCCTAAATGGAAAGCAGAAATAATAAAATCCAGATCTTCCACCTGCTCTCCCCAATATAATTGAGACTATTTCCTATAGGCAAATAACAACCCTGATCTTAATATTGGAAAAAAGACCCCCACTGCAGGAAATGCATATTTATCTTGCTCGGTTCAGACTTTTTAACAGACAAAGATGCTCAAAGTCTGAACTGATGAGTTTCTTTGGCAGTGATTATCCCACAACAGCATTTTATTAAGTGGTGTGAGGGATTTCCTCTTTACTTCCACTCCAGGCTTACTCACAGATCCTACAGATGCAGATCTCTCAAACGGCAGCCTTTTTTTTTTTTTTTTTTTTTTTTTTCCTTCCCAAACCTCCAAGAATTTAAAGATTTCTTTTAGAAAAATAAATTTCCTTTTTATTGTAACTCAGACTTATTCAGTCCAATCCAGCCTATGCAAACACACATGCAGCTTTAAATTAGCATTTGTGAACAAGCTGGGTTTCTTTGGCTGTTTGCTGAGAATTGGCAGTTCAATTCCTTGAGAAAAAAAAGAAAGAGAGATTCACATCTATTTATGGCTTGATTTTCAGACATGCTGAGCACCTCCTGTGGACTTTGAGAGCTGTTCCTCTGAAAATCAGATCACCGAAGCGGTGCTGGAAAAAGAGCACAAGGAAAGAGAAGGGCTCTGATTTTCAAACACAAGTGTTTATATGATTTGGGGAAGAAAAAAAAAAAATGAATAAGGAAACTAGTTCTTAAAGGTCTTGTTTGGAGCTAGGACTGAACTCCATATTTCAGACTGAATTCACAACTGGGAAATGCCTGTATGCAGAATAGCACTGAGAGTCACCTATTTTTTAGTGTAAGCAGAATACGTCTTGCATCTCTACTTGCTAGTAAATTACTAGGAGCTTTGTCTGTTAGTGCATGTCCAGCACTGGCTGGAGAGGTTGGTCTCCTCCTCTCTGCTGCAGCTCCTCATTGTCTCCAGCCAGAGGTTCCTGTTCACTCTACGCGAACAGCGACTCAATGGGAGCAGTCACCAAGTTACTCCGTTGAAGCAGACCAGCTAACACATTTTAAAAAGTAGGTCTTTGACTGAAACACAGTAGGTAATACACATGTGACCTGTTCATCTGTGGGAGCTGAGCAGGGTGGTGTTCTTTACCAGGGGTAATATCTTACCTTGCATAATTTTGAACACCTGGTTTTGACCCAGAATTTCTCTCTCTGTGGCATCCAACATTAAAACACAGTAGCACAGAGAGTAGTTGTTACAAATCCGAACTACTAGAGAATTTTAAAAAAATATCTTTTTCCAAAGCCTATGATAATAAAGCAAACCTAAAATTTAGGTCCCATCTATACTAAATATAATCACATTACAACAATGCACTTGTACGTTTCTTATTAAGCATTAGAAAAAAATTGCATATACGTAGTAGAATTTTATTCCCTCACCATATGTTAAGGCAAGGTTAAAGGTGAGATTTCCAAGTATTAAAGCTCACAAAGTGAGAATTTCTTGACTTTCATGGGCATTATAGTTTTAGGTAAATTGTTCCATATAACAGATTTCCATTAAAAGAAAAAGAAAAAAACACACTTGTGTTTTGGGCCTATAGAGCTTTTATAGCTTTTTGACAACTGGAAGATATTAATAAAAATGTGATGTTTTTCTAAATTTTCAGTACAATTTAATATAGACATATTCCTGTAAAATTACTCAGGCATTTCTGTGCTTCACTAACTCCGAGATGTTTTTCAGTGTCAATGGGAATTGAGTATTCAGACCCTTCTGGTAACTCTAAGTTCCACAGCAGATATTTAAATTCTGAGACAACTTTTGTAGGTCAAATTTCCTTAAATGGAACTGGAGCAATTGTTATAACGGACAAAAGTTAAAAAAAAAAAAAAAAAAAAAGTGCAGTAGATTTGATAGTCTGTGTCTCCCTGCAGGACAGAATGAGGCTAATTATTTCATTGGAAACAGAATAAAACACTTTATGATTTGTTATTTATTGATTTAAAAAGAGGCTTTTAAACAGTTTTCTGCAAATATGCAGGCTTTGGGATTTGGCATAAAAGCCCAAGTGGATAAAACTGTTTCTGAGTCTCTGACTTATATCCTAGTCCTGCCAAGTGGGTTTGAAACACAAATTCCATTAAATAAGGGATGAGCAGAACAGTAACCCTTACATTTGTGTCATCTATCATATTAACATCTTCCATAGTCTTTTTAATCTAGGATATTAAAAAAACAGTAGAGAGATGTCTCATGGAAGTTGCTTACAAAGCTGTTTAAACAACATTATGAGAACTAGAAAACCTGCTCATAACACATCAGGAGTGAAAGAGTTTAAGTAATTGTCACAATGAAAGGCAATTTATATTGGAAGATTAAAAAAAAAATCACCTCAAATATTCAAAATCACCAAATTTTAAAGGCAGAAATTACAGTAATTGCAATCTGAGATGGGTATACAGTCTTGTTAGATAGCTTTAAAAATGCAACCTAAATGGATACAGGAAACTCTAAACATTATTGTTCAAGTTCTTGCAAGAGCATCCACAGTATGTCAGTCTGGTTCCTGCCCAAAGAACTCTTTTGCAGCACACAGACAACTGTACAGAGATCACACAAGGGCAACAGCGAAGGGGATTTACTACACATGATACCTTACAGATGTAGCAGTCTAAATAAGAAGCCAAATAAAAGTAGCTGGGGAAAAATTCCTAATGTTTATGCTTAGAAAGACAACAGTATCTTGATAATTAAGCAATAAATCAGATCTTTAGCTAGTGATATGTTTTAATCCAAAAGTTACTGATATCTGTTTTTTGGTTAAAGTGGTTTTGAGTCAATTTCTGCATTTCTTCTGTCTTCAGTTATTTTATTTTTTTTCCATTAAGATATTTGTCTGACTGACTGATAGGTAAGAATGAATACAAAATGCGGGTAATGACAGCCAAACTTCAGTAAGCCCAATATGCTTAGGAGGGCTGGGTTCTCTTCCTGGTTTTACTCTGAAAGGCTATGTGATTTTCAACAACTCAGTGCAGATTCCAGTGCTTTATTTCCCTTGAAGATGAAATTCCAGATGTTTTTCTTGAAATATCCCCAGACATACAACACCTGGCAATACTGGACTTCCAAGCAGAATCCACTTTGTTATCCAGCTTTAGGCAAAGCTCCAGATGAAACCAAACTCAGCTCTCAGCTCAGTAAGTACCCTAAAATTAGAAAACACTTTCATTCCACTTTATTCCCTAATAAGAAATAAATAATCATTCTTAGACATGTTGTCCTTATATTGTATTTGGAAATATGTCCAAATAAAGAACCTAATTCAGACATGAAGACTGAAAGCTGTCCTGAGAATATTTAAATGCAACACCACATCTCAATGTTTAAAAATCTCAGTTCTGATCTAAAATATGGCTGCCAAAATTATTCTCTTTTCCCAAAAGTCCTAATACTGTGCCACACTTATTGGAATTTTTCTGGTCTTGAAATAACTTATTTTTCATTAGTTTTTTTATTGTTGAGTTTTGAAAGACCTCAAGAAAGGCCTCATGTCAGCTGCAGGAGGCTGGGTGTAAACATAGAGAAGGGAGAATTTTCTTTTTTATGGTAAATATTTTCAACATTTTCCCAACTCTCAGGTCCTGTTTATGGCCTACTTTCAGCAGAGATGGTGTTCTGCATCTTAATACCCTACTCGTTCTTGTGACTGTTATACAGATATCTGTGTAATCAGAGACAATCTTCTCTGCTCATAATAGTGCTTAAACGTCAGACCTTCATACAACTCCTGAAAATTTGAAGCTACCAAGTCTTCAAGAAATCACTCAATCCAAACATGGTATTATATATATTTTTCTTCAACAATTCAAATGGTGTTTCTTTCTCTTGTCCCTGCTCATTGCAGGGGTGTTGGACTAGATGACCTTTAAAGGTCCCTTCTAACCCAAATTATTCTATGATTCTGTGATTCTGTAATGCTTGGAGAGTTAAAACTGGTTTGGTATTTTTCTGGGCATAATGCCTGTGGTTTGCAGGCAAACCTCCATCAAAACAGCTTGCCTGACCCTGAGCAAGTGAAGCAAGCTGTCATACACCACAGTTTGGTCCGATGCTTGATATATGATGAAATAGTTCCTTCTGGATCCTTCCAGGGTGATCCTCTTGTGTCAGCTCAGGAAAGCCCTATCATTTCACTGGATGGACTCAGATGCCCAACTAGACTTGCTTATTCCTTGGTAGAGCACAGTTACCAGTCACAGCAAATAGTGCTAATCATTATAGATGTTTCTACTTTTTCTTTACGCACTCTGGTCATGAGTGAAATAGTTAACCATGTTGTTATTTGCACTGAGATCAGCAGACTTCACTGTTACTTCTCGCTGACAAACAGGGAGATGATTCTCATTTATGGTATGTCATTCTCTGAACATTCAAGCAGACATTCATGTACAAGTTGTAACCTCTTCAGACATAGGTTTGCTCTCGAAGAACTGTGAGAGCACAGGTCTTAACAAACCAAAATAATTAAAGTAGGTCTAGACATAGGTAGGAAAGTTGTGATTAAAACAAACAAACAAATAAACAAACCCAAAACAAACCCCAGACCTTTTAAATGCACCAAGATATCAAAATAGGAGTGAGAAAGAAAGGAAAATCTATTAACCCTAAAATTAGAGCAGGAAGTTTTGAGGTGGTTTTTGCTCTTTTTTCTAATTATAGATCCAAAATATGTGGTTTGAGTTACTTTTCCAAGGTAACAAATAAAACCACTTACACACTCACTTTGCTTGTTTTCTTCTTGTTTCTTATTTTTTTTTCCATTCAAACCCTCTCCCTGAGTGGCTCCCATGGTTTGAACTACTTGTCTACAGGTGTTAAAATATCTGGTGCCTTAAGATAGAGTGTTATTGCCCATTGTCTCCACCCATATATCTGTGGGTTCTGAAAACCAGTGAGTCAACAAGATAGGTTTGTTTGTATGTCTTCAATCTCCTTAGACCCACAGCTGTCCACAAAAGAGATGAACTGTCCTTCTTTAAGTGAGCAGTGATGTAATGGTGCTTGTTAATAAAGTCTCAATGGTATTGTGATTGCAGGACTTTCCATTAGAGTGCCTTTTCTGGGTCTTCTCCAAGAAACAAATTCAAATGTAAGCACCTCATGTGTTACAACGGAAACAGCCCCGCAGTACCACTCTGGTGTTTCAAATCAAGCAAGCCTAGCAAATGAGGAAATTATTCTGTGAGTTTTAATAGTGATTTCCTGCAATCCTCTTCTACACCTTTCACTGTCTTGCAGGAGTTTCTCATGTTTTTAAGAAAGTACTGAGATGTTGGAAAGGACAAGGAAAGATTGCACATAACATTTTGCAAAATGAAAGAACAAAGCTAGAAATAACGAACTTTATGAGGCTCTACAACACTGTTCCAGTTTCCTGTTAGTACAGGCAATAAGGACTCATATAATCCCCTTCATAAATTGAACAAACTCCATTGTCAATCTTCTTCTATTACTTCATACTTATTTTGGAAAGTTGTTCAAGAATTTCACTACTGTGGACAGTGGAAACCTTATTGTTATTAACCTACAAATGTTCAAGGCCAGATTAGTTTTGTCTCTGTCATTTCCAATTGATTTTCCATGTTGCACTAAAACAGTCCATTGTGTTTCTCTTAGTTTCCCTGTGTTTTTTTCTTCCACTTCTGAAATACTCCTATTCACCTCTGTGTTGATGTTTCCTGACTTTGTGCCATCAGCAAATTTTATTAGCCTTTATTATTATATTTTGGTCATAGATTCTAATAAAAAATGTTAAGTTAGATGTATTTTAAAACTATTTCTAGAGGAACTCCCTTCCCATTTAGCACAATCCGTGGGTTTATCCTCTTTAACCAACTCCTTACTGGATTTATGATTCATTTATTAATTTCCATCTTTTCCAGTCTAATCTATGGATTTCCATGTGATAACGGTTAATGTTGTTCATTTTCATTTAATAGATATGGAGCTATTCTGGCCCAATCTGTCTTTGGTAAGTTCATGTGACATCTCTTGTATGGCTTTAAATATTTATTCTAAAACACTCAACATAGTCAAGATCAAACTAACTTTAAAATTATTCTCTTATTTGATGTTTTCTCACAAAATTCCTCTTAGGAGGAGAACCTTAAAGGAGAAAGGCGGTGTTCGTCAGTGATGTCTACAGCTGGTAGTAGAAAGGATAGAAGGCCTCATTCACAGTATGTGTAAGTCAGCTAGAATCTTTCCCCTGGCTTAGTGATCTGCAGATCAGCCTTACAGCATTCTAGAAAATCATTGCTTTATTTAAAATTTTATTATCAGCAAAATTTTTTGTGGCCCAGATAGTGAGATAGACAAAGAATCCATATGGCATTATAAGACAGAACATTTTTTTTTCCACTGGTTATTTAGTAATTTGCCTATCACTGGTTGTAGCTAAAATTTTCGATATTAATAAGGAATATATTACAGTAGTATGTTGATGAACTGTCTAGTCTGAAAAACTTTCTAACTTTTGGAGAGTGTGAGATTAGAAATTATACAACCATAGAATCAGATAATTGTTTGGGTTGGAAAAGACCTTTAAGATCATCAAGTCCAACCATTAACCACCGCCAGGTCCACCACCAAACCATGTCCCTAAGCACCACATCTACATGCCTTTTACCTGAATGGATAGTGACTTCACCAGTTCCCTGTCAGCATGTTCCAATGGTTGGCAGCCCTTTTGGTGAAGAAATTTTTCCCAATATCCAATTGAAACATCCCCTGGGGTAACTTGAAGCCATTTCCTCTTGTCCTATCCCTTGTTACTTGGGAAAGAGACCGACTCTCACCTTGCTACAACCTCCTTTCAGGTAGTTGTAGAGAGTAATGAGGTCTCCCCTGAGCCTCCTTTTCTCCAGGCTAAACAAATACAATTCCCTCAGACGCTTCTCATAAGACTTGTGCTCTAGACCCTTCACCAGCTTTGTTGCCCTTCTTCGGACACACTCCAGCACCTCGATGACTTCCTTGTAGTGAGGGGCCCAAAACTGAAAACAGTATTTGAGGTGCGGCCTCACCAGTGCCGAATGTAGGGGGATGATCTTCCCTAGTCCTGCTGGCCACATTATTTCTGATAGAAGCCAGGATGCTATTGCTTCTGGACCTCATGTCTAAATCAAGTACAAAATAGGTCCTATGGAAACATGATCAAGTCATTATGGAGCAGTCATAGCAGTATCAACATTTGTTAACAAAAGGAATTTATGTCTTATTATAGAAACATTCAGTAACTAATAAAAACATAAAAATTTCTGACCTCAGAAATTGAGTTATGGCTATAATTCATAAAAGCACTGTCATGTACTCATATTCAGGGTGTTTAAATATGTGTATAAGTAGTATTTAGAATAAGCATGTTTCCTTCAAGGTGGAAGTTTTGTACTACTCTATTAAGTATTTAACCCATGGCATTGAAATAGCACATAGTCAAGAGTGCCTTGAATCCTCAGCACTGGTGAAGGAGTGTACATTTGAAATCACATCAAGTTCACCATATCATTCTAGTTATAGATCCAAACTAGAATACAAATCTTAGTCTTCCATGCTGAGAGGAGGTGAATGGAAATCAGGTTCCAGTTTTTCAGAGAAAACACAAACTCCTGCTTCATGGTGTGTTCATTACCTCTGTGTTAATTTAATTAAGGATAAAACTTTTGGTATTCCAACTCCTCAGATTCTTAAAACAGCAATCTGAGGCCTCTTTCCCAGCTACCATAAAGCCCACATGCTTGAAGAAATACCTTGACATTAGCAAAACAGGTGAGACAGCAACAAGAAATGGAAGGACAGTACAATCCCTCTACATTATAAATTGGGAAGTGGGGAGTGCTACTTGTTTTAACCCTTGTGACTCTCTTTTTTTATACCTTGGCGTGCCTTTCAGCAGGCTTGCTGCTGATCCATCTGCTAGCTCCTAGACTTCAATGATGTGGTCAGTTAGATACTTCTCTTCCACAGCCTACCAAAATCTCAGTTTGTGAGTTTACCTGGGATAAACTTTACCTTCAGGCTATACATAATCTATTTCTTTTTATAGGTTTAAATATTTCAGTGACCACTTTTAAAAAGTGCTGAATAAAATAAAGAGGATTTTTGTGGAATGAAGTGGCAAATGAAATGCAGAGAATAGTTCTGAAGTCCTAGACTTTTTAACCTGTTCTCAGATCTGGCTATGAAGCAACAGGTGAAAAGCTAGCTTGTCACTTTTCCTGACACTGACCCCGTTTTTAAATTTTTAGCATGCAGGGAAAAGGTGAAAAAAAAGGAAGCTAAAAAAAAGCTAAAGAGTAGTCATCCGTCAAAGGAGACACAATCATGGGTTGTAATGTTATTGCTAAGCATCTCAGTAATTATTTTTCAACAAGGATTTGCACTCTGTATCTTGTAAAACCAGGAACAGAAGTAAATCCAAAGTAACAGGAGATGGTGGTATCATGATTAACCCAGCGGAAATATTATGTTCTGGACTGAGCAACATTCAATAGAAAAATACACTTTTCTGTTGGATGGTCAACACCTTCTGAAATCCATTTTCTGTGTAACTGCACGCTCCCATACTGATGTATACATTGCTAGGTCATTTACTATAAAATATGGGAAAAAGTTCTCTAAAAAAATCAGCAGAGGAGTGATGGAGGAGAGTTTTTGCCTTTGCACTTTGAGACGAAGTATTTCTAAACTGCACAGGTCTTGAGCTTTGTTGCACAAATACAGCTCTCAGTGAAATAAAAAGAAAAAATCTGTACAGGAAGAAGCTTAAGAAAAGTTTAATGGATAGATCATATGTCTGAAATAATTTTTTATGTTTATTTACAGCAGACAAAATATCATGAATGTTTATTTTTTCCTGTTCAATCTCTGTGTTAGCTCTGCCTTCAGTTTTTTCCTAAATTGTTATATCTACTGGATTGCTAGATAAAAAGACAGAAATCATACAACCCTATTTAAAAAATTTCTTTGCCTGCAAGTCTGGTTAAAGAAGATTTAAAAAAAAAAAAAAAAGAAGAAAGTGAACTGGTATTGCACTGTCAGATTCTTAATGCAAATCAGTCAAACCTCTACAGAGTGAGCACTTGAGCTCAGCTTTAAGAAACTCAGACTGTTGCTGGTTTGAGTTGACATATCTCTTTGACTGACTGCCTTCACAAGCTTGAAAAGTTGCATTGAAGAGAAGTTGTGGTTCTGTGTAAAAGAATAAAAGAATTCAACTGTGGAAGTGGGTGAAACCCTTGAAGCTATGTCTAAACTGATGTGTGTGGTAGCGCTTCTTCATGGTCTGGATATGAGCCCCACTGCACCCAAATCCCCACTTACCTTTCACTCTATGTGACTTCAGGATCTTTATTGCATTGATCTGGCTGTCACAGACATCCTTTGTCATGCAGTATTTCTCCCAAATATATCAAGCACCACTGTGGAAAAAAGATGACTTTTTTCCTATCCTTCTGTTCCCATTGTTCCAGAAAGCTCCCTCCTCTGACAATTAGAATCTTGCAACCAGCTTCTAACCTTGAGTCATGTACGGTCAGTTTTCACTCGTTTAGCCTTGTGCTGACATGTTTCTATAGCTTTAATAATCCATTTTCTCCATGAAACGTACCCTGATGCGTTAAACCCACTGTGTGTTCACTCACTTAAACCCGCTGAGTGTTAACTCTAACCAGGCTGGGTCAAAAAATCTTAAGTCTTTCTGCAGGACACACTGAGCTCAATGGTATATCTGCTTGGTCAAACTCTTCCCAGAAGTGTTACCCCTGGACATGGTGTCTCTGGAGCTGTCAGACTTACTGCTCAGATATTAAACAGGTGCTGTGCACATATGTAGGAAGTCTGCAAAGCGGCAAAACATTAAATTCAGTTAAATTCACTACATGTGGATCTACGTGGGAAATCTAGGGAGGAATAGGGCAGGTCTCCCTGTTTCAGTAGCATCCTTTACCTGTTTCCAACTTGAAAGAGCAAATGTGATGGTGACTGAACATATTAACTGTATGCACTATACTTGCAACATCTCACTTAATACAATTGTTGTTTACTTTTTACTTGGTCAAATCCCAGTGATGCCTCAGAATCCTCTGAAGCTGATGCACTCAGATCTCTCTTTCTGTATTATATTCAACTGAAAGGCACACTGTTCACAGCAAAAATTATTATTAGTATCTGGTGTCCAGATGAACTTCTGATATTCTTATCTTTCATTACATGGTTGTTGCAATTCTATATCTGTGTCACTAACAAATTTCATTAATACAGTCCAATTTTTTTTGCAACAAGGTCACTGACTGTATGCATTAAATAAACTATTAGTTCCTTTCTTCTTAGCTAATCCCCTATAGTTTCATATTAGCTCTCCAATCTAACGGAGGATTCCAGTCACATGCATCTAATTCATTGCAAAACAGTTAAAAAAAAACCCAAACCAACCAACCAAAACTGTTTGATCCTTTTAAGTGTTTGGTCTTGTCAGTATAGATAAATATGCTACCTGAACTACTTTTTAATTTATTTTTTAAATTGTCACTTTGATTCAATAGGACAAAATTCTCAGAAAATGAAAATTCAGGTTAATACCATGGTATATTCATAAAGAATATGGCCTACATTTTTCATGATATGGATGAAGATGAAGTAAGTGTCAATAGATTTTCAAAAATCTTGTTCATAAAATCCTTGTCTGGATGTTTCTACAGAAGTAAACCTTTCCAGATCGAATAAAAGGAGACTTTCTTTTTCTTCAGACACAGTGACTGCTTTGACTTTTAAAAGCACCACTCTGCATTTATCAACTCATCTTCCTCTGGAAATATTACAAGGAAATTGAAGTGAGAAAAACACTTCTGAAGTGTTGAACTAGAGACTCAGTACATGAGAAAATGGGGTAGAGAGGTGGGTCACACAGGGTAAGATTCACACCCAGAAGCTTTTGTTAAAATGTACATACCTTTCGGTGAGTCAATTGTAAAAGTTTTGGTTTTAAAGGTTACTGCTACTATGATTTACTGCAAAAGAATATTATTGGCAGTAGGCAGAGAGCACTACTTTAGTAATGTCCCACTCCATCCAGCTAAACCGTGCTTAAATCACTGTAGCCTTAAGCACTCTTGAACCAATTCGATAAACATGGTTTTAATATAAGCAAGGATTGGACAACAACAGATTAGTGCCAGAGCTTGGAGAATAACCCAGGACTACTAGCCCTCAATTTTATGTGCTAATTAATGTAAACATTTCCCCTCTCATCTAGCAAGTTAGGACTGCAAGGGATACAAAATGAAAGCGGAGGGTTTGTGTGTGCTATTTTACCAACCTGCGTCTTGTAAACATTAGTTACAATTGGACTTTTAGTATAAATTCCAGATTGAAGATGACTCTTCTCAGCCAGATACTTCTCTGATTCATTGATGTGTTTTGTTTTTCCTGTCTGTTTATTAAGGGAATATATGCCTCACTGAGTTGTGTAACAAGGATTTTGAGCTGCTCTTTTGCTAAAGCAACACTCATGCAAAGATACTCAGCCCCAGAAAAGCTGCTTTAAGTCTGCCAACTAACCAACACCACTTTTCTTCTGCCTTTTTTTTTTTTTTTTTTTCCATTGGCTGTGAATGGTCATTTATTGGCTTCAGTTCAGTCCTTCTGACAGGAAGGGTTTTCTTGAGCATAATAGAACATAGCCAGGGTGTCTGAGCCTCTGTTGGGATTTTTTATAACAGTCTAAATCAGTGCTTTTCAAACTGTTTTCATTTTCTAACTCCCTGAATATCTTCAAGGGGAGGTGAAAGCCTCTGTGTAATAAATTTAAGCCTCCTGAGAAGATGCCCACCGCAGCCTAGTTGCCAAACTCTGGGGTTGCAAGCTAAGAGTGGCTGGCCAGACCCAAAATCTCATGTGTGAACTAACACGCATCTAGAGCATTTTCTATCCAAAGTTTGAGATGAGAGAAATATTTCCAGCGATCACTTTGCATTTTTGTTTAAAAGCCTGTCCTCCATTGATGGTATTTCTGCTACATTAAACATTTTCTTTGTCAAATTATTTACTACCACAGCAGTGAGTTCAGAAATTTCCAATTGCATCAAGCCCTTAATTTCTAAATACACTCATCACCTTCTGAACTTTTGAATTTGTGGGAAGAAGAGTGGAAAGAACCAGGTACAGTCCAAATTACAGTGGAGGTGGAAGAGCCTTTCCTCTCTTAGATGATCTGCCTGTATGAGAACAATTAAGGGAATTTTCCTGTTTTCGGGGTATGATCAGCTGCCACACAAACAAGACAGCCTGCAGCATCAGTTACTCACTGCAAGCGAATCTTTTGTTTCCGCACATAGGTGGAAGTGTGCAATGGCATTTTGCTATACCTATACACACAGCCTTTCCTTTTTGTGGGCGACTCAATAGCTCTTTGTGTTTTTCTAACCTTTTCACACCTAATTAGCAGATGAGTAACTTCTCTGTTCCGTCATGGGAAAATATGGCAGTGAGGACATCTCTGTGTCAGATAAGTCACAGACTGGGAAAGGAGAGGACTTTGTAGCTAGGGCTCAGGAGGGGAGAGTTTTCCCTTTTCAAGTTGAAGATTTTTGGGGGTCTCAGTCACATGTTCTAAGATGATAATTCAGAAAAGTTTCAGGTATTCCTGAAGACTAAACAAAAGTTCTGACAAACAGGGGTCTAAAGGTCCATTATTGTAAAGACCGAGTTATTTTCAAAAGATCACCAATTATTTAAATTCTTATGTGTACAGATCTAGAAACCTAATTTTTAAGCCACTGTTTTTTTTTAATATGGTGTCCTGGAAGATTAATAATTGTCTTTTTGAAAAGTATCTGTCAAGTGCTAGGTAAGAATACTCACATGAGATTAATTATGTTTTGAGGAGCTGATAAAGTAAAATTTGTCTCAATTGATACTGGTTTTCCTTTCTTTTCTCATGAAGTCAGAGGTTTGTTTTCCTTTCTGTAGAAAGTGACACAAAAAGAAGTGGAACCTTGTTTTCTGTTTTAGACGCGTGACTTCACAAGCAAAGGAATTCATCTACACTGCATGAAATTTATATATTATACACCAATCTTATTCTATTTGCTACCAAAACCTTGCCACACAAACCAAATACATTGGCAAACAATCCTCAATTGTGTATGCACAACATGGCAAAAAGTCCAAGGAATTTTACGGTGTGAAAGCAAAGGAATCAACTAAACTTGCTTAATTGCTGGGAGCTGAGGGCAGAATTAGATGATGTCAGGACGCCTTTCTGCTGTGCACCCATACTTACCTAGTTGAGTACTGCCTACACAGCAATCAAAACCTTCTGGAATTGCTTCCAATGTGATAAGGAACGGCAAACAGAAAAAACTATTTAGTGATAGGTCATTCTTGTGTGTAAGGAGGCATACAAGGAGTGGAGAATACTCTGAGGATCAGCAGAGGAAGCAAAGTACAGGGCACACTGTACCTTCTCTGAGGGTAATTGTAAGTCTTACAACTGAGATTGGAGTGTTGGGAATGAAGAGGAGGAAGAAGAAGTGAAGAAAGAAATAATGTACAAAATTACTGTCTCCTCTGAAACCAAGCCCCAAAAGCCTGATAACTGAAGAATAGAAACTCTGTTTTCTTCTTTCTGACCTGTGAGGCAGGGATTTTTGTTAATTATTTTTGTGGAGGGAGCAATAAGGAAATTGAGAGAGATTTACATTCAGTACTTTGTTGCTTTCAGAAGCAGCATGATGTTCTGTTTATCTCAGTGCTGATGGCTGGTGAGGGAAACTAGAGCCCAAATCTCAGGAGAAGATAAACCATCACTGTATTGGGTTTGCATGGCAAGGTTTTGGTAGCAGGGGGCCACAAGGGCGGCTTCTGTGAGAAGCTGATAGAAACTTCCCCTTTGTCAGATAGAGCCAATGCCAGCCGGCTCCAAGATGGACCTGCCACTGGCCAAGGATGACCCAGTCAGCCGTAGTGGTATCGCCTCTGTGATAACATGTTTAAGAAAGGGGGAAAAATAACCTGTGCAATTGCAGCAGAGAGAAGAGTGTGTTGTGAGACGAACAACTGTGCAGACCCCACAATTATCTATTTCAACACCACTGCTTTTTAAAATTTTCCTTGACCCCGGCTATTTTTTTTTTCCCCTGTGGACAGGGATTACTGACTGACCCAGTCTCACAGAAAGTTGGTTTTTCATCTCTCAGAGCTGAAATAAGCAAAGATCACACCCTGGTAGAACGGCTGGTTTGTGCTAAGGCTTCTGGTCCCCACACCATCTTCGTTTAAGCAGTGAGTATGTCGTTTGCTATTGACTGGAGAGTGAAAGTGAAATAGAAGTACTATAAATGACCTGAGCTGATGAAGTATTGAAATTACTCAGCCAACCAAACCTGTGCTTCTCCTCCACCCTGAGGTCCAAATAAGGACTCCATTGTAAAAACATTCTAAAGACTTTTTATCAATCACCATGTGCCTCACTAAAATAGACTCATATTAGGTCCTTTCTGGGTGCTCCTTTTCCCCCAACAGACTGATGTCAGTGGCTGTGGTAAAAAGTGCTCTTCCAGATCATGTAGATAGTTACTGTAAATAAAACCAAATTCTTGTAAGCTCTTCTCAGCCTGGATTTATTTATAACCTCACAAAAACAGCTTACCTTCGTGACATGCTGTGCAGTAGTATATTTGGATGCGCTTTGGTGAGCTGCGTAATAAAGTAGAACAATATTATGCCATCTGGTAAAATTTCACGTGCAGTTTCCTGTTGAAGACTTATAGGAAATATCAGAAACTTTGGAACATCCATTTCCCTCCTCTTGCCCTTTTTCAAATGTTATATTTTTCCTTTAAAAGATACTTTTTTTTCCACAGTGTGTCCTAGAAGATTCTCCTTTTGTCATCCAAAAACCTGTTGCTCACACAAGATGTTTTCTTCATTCTAAAATTAGAGAGGCTTGTGAGGGGGAGGAAGAGAATTTCTACTTGTAGGAAATAATTTGTTCGAGTTCTCTTCAATGAATGACAGTGAAGTGTTGAGGTTTGGGGTGGGAATTGAGGAAACATTTATTTCCAGCACCAGTTCCATTGTCAGCATCACCCAGAACTGAAGCTGACCCTAGAAGGGGATGGAATTTCTGACACTTTTCCAGCCTACTTCATCAACAAAATTTCAGCAAATTCTTTCCCCTAACTTTCCAGTCACCTATAACATCCTCTGGTAGGGGTGTTTTTATTTTTGCTGAACTATGTCATGGAGTTTAAGTATGTGGATGAATTAGATAATCCTGAGCATATAATCTGGTCTATTGAGTTATTTACACTGTACTATGACATTTTTTTTTTCTCATTCCCTGTATTGTGGCTAGCAAAAAATGTTAAGCATTGATAAATGTTAAATGGGTTTTTATGTTAATCATCTAGCTTTTTTCAGCCCTACAGCTTCTGTAAATTTGTGTTTTAGCCTTACTGAGTGGAGGAAAGAGACAGCCCCTGAGTGTTTTAGGATTTCCTGTTCTAAGCAGGTTTGAAACCAATGAGTTTGTAAAGCAATGAAACCACAATAGTAAAAGCCAAAAACATGTTCAATTGGAGAACAAGCACTACTTCTTAAGGATCAATTCCAAGAATGTTTACACTTTATATCACCTGACTGCTGTACAACATTAGGTCGGTTATACTTAGGTTTCCAGAGAATGAGTTTTCTGCTTTCATCTATAAACAATTCAAAATAAAGAAAAAACAGACAGTAGATAAAAAATTAAACACAATGTCAATTAGTATCTAAGTATTTGTTGATAAAATGCAGTGGTCATCAGAACCCTTTTTCATTCAATGTTGTCTATTCTACTCATTTTGCTTGATAAAACTCATGTTTACAAAAATGTTCATTTTAAAGGAATTTCTATAAATGGTCCCCTACTGTAATAATGAGTTTTAACAGAACTCTGAAGTCCATAGCCATGCAAGATGCTGATACTGGAGGTCTAAACCAGGAAATGCTCAGCTGATTTCTGTATTATGACCAACATATCTGATTAGAGCAAAACTGATTAACGATGTGTCATCACAACAACTTTCAGTGGAATCTCCTGTGTTCAATTACATTTCAAAGGGCTCATGTTCGGATCTGAAGTCCAAGACAATGTTAGCACAGACAGCTGCTCTTTAAAACATTCCTCTGTCATTAACTTCTGATTCTTACATGTCATCAAAAGCAGTTTTTCATTCACTCCAGTTCTACTGATACACTTCAAGAGCCAAATACAGAACAAGGCTACTGAGATACTGAGCAATCTCACCAGTGACATCCACCAGTGCAAGTAAAAGGGTTTTTAAATACAAAATTAGATATTTTATCTTTGATTTCTTCAAATTAATGTCAATTTCCAGGAAAATTAAGAAATGTCACAATAGTATGACTACGACACGATTTTTATATTTCTGGTAATGTGGTTTATCTGCTTTTAGTTTTACACATACACAGTGTTATATGGATCAGAGACAGGTAGCAGACTTGCTTAACAAGACTTTGTTTTGTATGAATAAAATGTATTCTGTGATTCAGGCTTGGAGGGATAAGAGGTTTGAAAGCTTTCAGTAAAAGACTGAAAGGAAAAGTGAGACACGGTGATAAGATCTATACACATGATGCAATTGCTGCTAACAGATTAACACTTCCCTTCCTGCAGATATCGCACTCACACTCACATAGAGAGGGAAGTGCTAATGTGTCTAAATACATGATTTTAATTAACTGCTTACAAACACTGCACAGACCTCAGTCAGGCTTCTAATATCTGCAGTACATGCATGACCTTCTTAGCAACAGTGTTTGCATCTGGGGGCCAAATTCTGGTGCACATAGGTTACACGTGCCTTATAACCCTAACAAGAACAGGATGCTTCCCACATGTAAATATGGTGGTGGGAAAGGGAGCCCTT
>NW_010115288.1:175813-191147 GCF_000699245.1 Pterocles gutturalis | reverse complement strand
GCAGGAATGTGCATGACATCAGTGAAGCCTTGCATTTGGTTTCTAATCATTATATGACCAGGAGCACTGATCCAAGAACTGAACAACTGCAGAGAAATTATTTTATCTTAGGGCATGCATACAACAGTCAGACAGTGAAATTCCTCATCTACTCCTTGGTTTTTGCTGCTCATGAGTCCATAGGAAGTCCATACCCTTGAGTGTTATATCTAGTGTATTAACTGATCCTGTGCTATCACAGTTACAAAGGACCTGGTAATGACCTAATAATGTCTTTATCACCCATGTGAGCAATGACAACACAGGCCATGAGTTACCTCAACATGACATTGCACATTGAATTCTGTGTATCCTGTAGCTCTCTGGTAAATTAAACTTTTTTCTAGCACAAGAATTTGGTCTCTTGCAATTATTCTTGATATAAGGTAACTGTGCTTGGTAGGGCAGTGCTATCTACCCTATGGTTTTTAGTCAGAATATGTCATGATTGTTCCTCATACTCTGATTTCTCATGTGTGCTTTGTATACTCTCAAATACTTAGAAGTTTTGAGGGACTGCAGTTTTTTTCATTTTTGTCTTCCAGTGATTGATCGCAATGTAGCCAGGAGGCTTAAGGACCTCAGTCTTTCTTAGCAAAGAGAAGAAATGGGTAATGGAGACTTAATTCCTTCACCAGGGGAAGGTGGTTATTCTTATATTGCAGTACTAGTGGAAACTTTCCGGGCTCTCATATTTCTATTGCTGTGTCATAAAACCAGAAAAAAAAAGTTTTACTCACACAAAATGCTCATAAAAATGCATGTTTCTGAGTCTTATTATAATATGTCAAAAGTTTAAATAGGCACAATAAACTCCAGTACTTTCTTTGCAGGTAGTTAATGTCAATGAGCTCTTGGCACCACCCAAAACTGCTAAGCACAGGTACAGAATTGGTGTGGGAAAAACACACACAGAAGCATGTGTTTGGCACGTTTCAGGTCACCTGGATGAGATGCCATACACAAGGGTCCGCCACTGACTCAGAGACTTCTGAAAATAAGGTACCATTATGCAACACGTCCCAACCTCAGTTCAGTCTTTGACCTCTCTCTTTCCCCGTTGTACTTCCAACTGTCTAACTGGCTAACAAGCACAACAGCGGTTGTGCTGCTGCAGTGCAAATGCATAAATTACAGGACTACCTCTGGTGGGAACAGAAGGTAGGAGTCATCTCAGTCTGTCTGTGAGACTTGACGACTGCTGCAGGCAGCAGAGGTATGAAAGGACAGAGGCAGTTACTTGGCAGGAGAAATTAACTGATCAAAAGAAGCACTGATTTTCCTCTGCTGCTTGTACAGTTACTGTTTCAGACTTTGTACAAAGGCTCCCACAGCAGCCAGAGCACATCTCTATGTGTATACATTTATATATATGTATGTGTAAGTATGTGTGTGGGGGTGTGTGTATAGGAAACAGTCTGCCTAAGACACCCTTTTTGTCTGTGAAAGGAAGTGTTTGAATTAGAAGGAGATTCTTCCAAGGATAAAGAATCAGGGACAAATTTATATATAGCAGTAGAAAATGCTCTCTGAACTCATATAGGAAGGAGTCTGAGATGCAGATTTTATAAACAGACCCCTTTGGATCTCCAAAGAGAGGATTTGAAAAGTCAAACACATCCAGGCCATGCCTATAAAAGTAAAAATTACACTGCCCAGAGCCTTTTAAACAACAGACTTATTTCAAACAACAGAATACTATGGCTGTTACTCTTTCTCTCTCTCCCCGTGGAGACACACATTGGCGAAACTAACCCCTGACTAAAGATGCTGTTAAAGATTTTATCCATTACAGCTGTAAGACTCATGGCTGAAACCTTTGATGAGAGAGGAACTTGTTGTTAGTCGTTGCTGAGTAGTAAGACAAGCAAGTCAGTGTCCAGAGACAAAGGCCCCTTCCCTTTGCTTAGCAAATGGCATGAACCGGATGGGTCAGACATCGTTTGGCTGTCACTTAAGGAACAGTTTGGGTTACTTTTCTTCCATTAGTGGAATAAATTAAATCAATTCACTTGAACATGAATAGTGAAAAAAATTATATCCAGGATGCTGTAAATGTACAGGTTACTGCAACCTGTATTAGATAGAGACTAGGGACGATAAAAGATTAAGCACGCTGAAAGGGTCTGCCCAAGAGGGGAGCCCTTCCGTGAGGAAGGTGTAGGGTCCTGTATGCCACTATCTGTTTGTGAAAGGACTGGGATGTTGCAGGACCTGTTGGGATGAGTGATGTCAAGACGAAACAGGACCAAGCAATAACAATGATGTCTGGTAATACCCAGTGAGATGACAACACAGCAAGCACAAACGTCAGGTGCCAGGAGAGCTGTCATAGAAACTGGTTTTATGGTCAGCATCATAGCAAGGAGTTTTGGTCTTATCTTTATTGCATAGGCCAGAGTTGTGAGTTTCACCTGTAGTGCAAAGAGCTTGATTTAACCCTTTTGAGCTCAGTTTGCAAAGTTCATGTATGAGTGCTCTGAGAGTGTTTGTTTTAGAGAGTGACTACATAAACATTCTTGTGTTTTGCCTCCAAATCACTTGAAACCAGGTAAGCAACTCATTGTGTAAGTGTGCAATTAAGAGTTTAAAATAAAAGATAATATTTGCACAGGAAGAGCTCTTGGTAGAACTGAAAAGGACTGTAATAACAGTTCCTGGGAGCAAAAAATATTTGAGTCATGTTTCTTTGCTGCCATTGTCATATATTTGGCATTAATATCTCTACTCCTGGCTATGGCAGAACTGGTAGAGGACATTACTTCAGTGTTGACTTGTCTCTGATGCTGCCAGTGACTCTCTGTGGAGCAGAATGACATAGTTTGCAGAGGGAAAAAGCTGCTGCAAATTCCCTTTTCCCTTCTCACTTTCCTTTGTTGCCAGGAAGCTGGGCACCGTAAGGGGGATGTGTAAACTCAAAACTGATTGAGAAGGATGCAGCTGAAATCTGTGAGGTCCCTGAGCTTTACTGATAATGCCTACATTATGTGTCTCTACTTACCCAAAGTCCTGACCATGCCATAGAGCAGGAGATGAAAACTTGAAATGAAACTTCTGATGAAACCTCAAGACCTGTGAGTTATTCCCAGTTACATTCAGAAAGGCTTCCTTTCACAGTCCCTCCAGCCCAAACTGCTCTGCTTTACCTAGCACAGTGGGAGCTAGAGATATCTACAGGTAAACACAGCCAGAACTGGAGGTGTTCTATACCCCACTCCCAAACAAGATTCCTTTAACATATCACTAGGCACTCTTGAAACTCTTTAGTGCATGTCACTTTTTTATTCTGCAAGGCACCAGGAGAGTACATACATGACTTGACTGCCGCTGTGTCCAAACAGATTCACCACCAGTTTATTAGCCAACCAAACAAAAAGTTCACAGGTCTTCAGGATGAACATAACCACCTTCCTCCATATTTGGAGGTTTTCACTAGAGGTATTTAAAATAAAACAAAATTTTACAAGTGTTCCAACAGCTCCACTAACTGCTGCCTCTCCTCCAAAAGCCAGCAAGGGTTGAGGAGGCATGGCCCTGGCCACTTGTCAGATTTGGCATGCTCCAGCCAACAGCTGGTGAAGGCAGTTAATTAGCCCTGCACCCTGCTCAAAGTTCAGCCTTTATTGGCAGGGAAGAGCAGGCTGCACCAACCCTCTTCTCTCTTTCAATTAACAAAGACCTGTGCCATCAGATTACCTTGGCAACATGCCATGGCATCCGTGTCATTTGCCTGCCTGAGCTTTGTCATGGCAACAGGAAAGTTAAGCTTGCCAAAGAGGCATCTGGTCTACGGGTGGCAGATTACCTGCCAAACAGATTTACTAGCTGCAAAGTGCTGTCGACTGCCCCGAGAAAAGAGAGGAAGGAGGAAATCTTGTAACACAAAGGTGGTTATCCATTTTAATTTTTCTTTCTAAGCAAGGTTTTCTAGAGGTCCAGATGCTGATGTGTGGATAGAGCATGTCTTTATTCTTTCTGGGCATGAAAGCCATTAAACAAATTAGTCTTTATCTTAGTCATAAGGTCCTCTGGGCATTACAGAAGCAAAAGTCTTTGTTGAGAACTAATTTCTGTTATGCAGGAACCAGGCTGGTCTTGACAGAGCACTGCTGCTTTTTAATTTCGTTTTATCACATCCATTTTGTTGTGTTGACACTAGAGATACGTGTGATCCAAAAATCATGGATCCAACTGCTCATAAACTGCAGGGAAAATCAGATCTGAATGTCAGCATCACATCTAGTTCCATGGCCTATAAAACTCAAGGACAGACAGTAGCAGATTTGTAAGCACTGTGAAGCTTTTCCAATGAACTGTCTGTTCTCAGAAGAGAATGAAATTTCTGGATTCATAGTGGGAGGAGAAATAGACTGTAGGCAATGTAGAACTGGCTCCATTTCTACCAAATGACCCTTGAAAGCAAGCCATGTTTCAGAGGAAGGCCATAAAACCTGTGGCCAGCACCCAGTGGTTTCTCTGTTTTGGGAGAAAATTCCTTTCTGACTCTAACCCTGTCAGTCCTTTAGCACTGAGCTGCTGTGGTGAAGACATACCAATCAGACTCTCAAGAAGTATTTAAATGCAAATGGCATGATTACCACCATGCAAGGAGTGAAAGAACAAGGTTCCTTTCCAGTCCCTCCTGGGTGGTTAGTACAATTCTGAAACAGGACATTTCTCTCAAGCAAAAAAAACGTGATCAAGGCAAATAATGATAATCTCATTTCAGCTCTTCTTACAAACCTAAGCATCTTCTCATAAACTTTAAGTTCTCACTCCAGGATGTCTCTGTCTCAGTTTCTGGCTCTGTGGCCTTTACACACTGAATGAGATGCAATGAGTGGTGGTAGCTACAGATGGAGCAAGCAGAGAGTGAGGTTGCTGCAGCAGTGGAAAAGTTTGCTTCAGGTTGGAAAACAAGGTTGATCGTCAATGCTTTACACACTCAGTAAGAAATTCCATCCAATTTTTTAGGTAGTCAGTGGTCTAGATGCTTCTCTTCCCCTAGGTTTATGTTTCTAAGGGATAAGGAATACATTTGGAATAGTGTGCATGCAAATGTCTCTCAGTTTCATGGAGAACTATGCTGTGCTGAGGAGGCAAAATCAATAGCTAAATCTGGACAAAATAAATTGAATGGCTAGCACCTGCTTGAAAGAGTCTTGGCAGGAGGATAGCCTCACAGATCGAAATATAAATAACTTGAGATTTCACCTCTTACATCTGCATCAGCAATGATTGTAAAAAAAAAAAAACCCAGAATAAAGCAAACAAAAATAAATGTTTGGTCTTCGAGCCTCTTAAAACTCACTATGTAGAAGGCCAGTACACAAGGGACCTACATCGCTTCACCACATCACTTTGTTACCCAAATATTCATGCTTGTGTAGGTCAGCGTTTGGTCCACTTCATCCACCTCCAGCACTCACACAGTTGTTACTGAATATCACCTCACATCATTCAGCATCTTTGCCTGAAGCTAATGAGCAACACCACTGTGAAAGAGGGCCGTCCTTGTTCATAGGGTAGGTGAAGGTACAGAGAAGCCTGTGACCTCACTATATTCACAGAAGTGAGTACTGGGCCATGTCCTCTTTCAGCGCTGCATCCTAACTATTAATGGTACCTTCTTTCATCCTTTCTGGTTCTTCTGCTCATAATGCACACATACTATTGCAGTAGAGATCAGAGACTTGAAGGCCAAATCCTGCAGCCTCTCAGTAGGTGACACAGGGAGAGGTTCCGTATTGACCTGCTACTGCACTGGCTGAGACAAATGCTGATGCAGGCACGACAGACTGGGTCGAGGTCGTGAGATTTCCTTGCCCTGCCAGGGTGAGGAAAGAACAGAGTCTTTGCATAGAAAGAATCCTGTCATTTTATGTCATTTGTGTCAAAAGTCTGGGATTAGCCACACTGTTGAATATTGAATAACCTTCTGACTCCAGCCTCTGGTATGTTCATGACTCCTCTCCACATCCCAGACTTTTGCAACATCAGGATTTCTGTATGCAAAAGGCATATGGGATGGCTGAGCATATCTGTGTTTTGTTTTGGTTTTTTTCTTCCTCTTTTCTGTAGTGGTTTAAAAAAAAAAAAAAAAAAAAAAAAAAAAAGGAAAAGCAATAGTTTCCCCCTAGTCTTTTAGCTAATGAGTGTTACATTACAAACTGGCAGCTGGAAAGTTACCAAAACACCTTAAAGGTACTAGAGCAGTTCCACTGAGTTCTCCAACCTTTGTTTGAAGAGAGATTGATCCCAGGAGCTGTGAGTGCCCCATGTGGGGTGTGATGCCTGGGAAGCAAGGTGGGAAGTGCCAACACCCAAACACAACACTCTGGTCCTTATTTGGAAAGAAGACATTAATGTTGGTGTCTAAAGCAGAACTGAGCTCTTTTGGGATCACTCAGCTGTGGGGTCTAGTCAAAAACCTACTGTGCTCAATGAAGAAGAGAGTCCTCTTGATTTCTGTAGCCCTTGGCTTGTGCTCTGGTAGTCAAGCTCCACATCTTACACATGAATTCCGTAAAATTCTAATCAGTACGTTATCATTTGAACTCTTAGTTCAATGTCAGAGTGTGTAAAAGCAGATAACTTCATGTCTTCCGGATAAGTATGTTGCTTTCTTATATGATGGAGAGCTGCTCAATTTGGTCCTAAAGTGATACTTCTACCATGGTGGAGTGAAAGAAATAACAACTAGAATCTGCATCACTATATTTTGTTTGCCTCTTTCCGTGACATACCTGTAGCCGTAGCAATTTTGTGACAAAATGAGAGAAGGAAGCACACAGACTTCTGGTTTAGTCACCCCTCTGTGATCAGAAGCATCTGCATTGCACATTTACTTTAGAGGAGTGGAATTGGTCTGGAACTCTGTCACCTCAAATATACCGCTTGGCCATCCTAGGAAATCCCAATAAGTCCTTCTGGCTTAATTTCTAAGCTCTCTAGGGCACAGAGACACGGACAAAAGCAGTATGCTAAATGGCTTTCAGGGTGTCAGGAAGCTAAGGAGCTGAAACGATCTATTCATTGTCACTGAAGCATTTTTCTTAGAGGCTTTCCTATGTTGTACTTTATAAGAAACACTTTATTTGAATGCAGAAATTATTTCATTATCTGCAGGGTTGGAGAGTCACCACACTGGAGTTAATAGGAAATCACAAGGGAGATTATCCAGTAGTATGGGGAGTGTTTCCATATGCAGGATTGGATCTTTTACACAGTTTGAAGCACTTTCGATGACCCTGTCATTTTCAAATGCTGAGAACCAGGCAATCCAATGAGTTGTCTCATGTTAGGATCTCAGATTAGCAGCCCTCTTCTATAATGCAGGTTATTGTTTGTTGCCAAGAGCATGTCCTGGACACCATCCTCACTGCCGTCAAAGTTTTAGTCCAGAAGTAGGTCAAATCCAGATGGTGTGTCAGTAAACGTTCAAGTGTTTTAATTATCAAGCTATTTTTAGAAGGTTTGGCACGTTATAGTGCCAGGAAGTGAAGTGGAGCAGAAAATAAAATCCAAGTGAGATGCTTCACTTTTCTTGAGATAGGGAGATGGGTTGTGCATCATTAACACTATTAATGAAAACTAAATTATATCAGTTCTAGGTTTAAAAGCTGAGTGTCAACATGGAAAATCTACCTCAGAAACCAGTACTTCTTCTTTACTTATGTCATGTTGCATTCACCACCATCATTGTCAAGTAAGAGAAGTTTTCAGTAAGTCTGTTAGTGCTATTGCTTCTATGTCCTCCTTTCTCCTATCAGGAGGACAAGGAAAATATTGATCACTTTGACCTTCAAGAAGTTCTCAGGAATGTTTTCTTTGTGACTGAGCTTGTATGAGTAAAATCACTTGAATTTTCCAGGGCAATTACTCATTCCTGGTAACAGGTAAAGTGATTTCAATGAGCATCGGCTCCCTCAAACCTTACCTCGGACTTCTCTTGTGTGTTACAATGTTTAAACAGGATCATCTGGAGGCTGAAAAAGGGCAACAATCGTTTTTGTGGTTGATGCTGAGATATTTAATACAACAATATGTAGATATCTTTGAAAGTCTGAAACTAGAGACCCAGATTTGCTGCTTATCAGCTGCAACTACTAATTATGGTTCATTTCCATCTAATGTATGTTGGTCCAGTTCTAGGCTCTGCCACATATTTCTTGTGTGTGATCTTAAGCAAATTATCTGCATTCTTTATCCATGATGTGTAGGATAAGAAAAGTGAAATCATATACCTCTCTTTAAATGTTTTTGTATGCAGTGTCTGGCTACAGAATTTTATTCCTGTTTGACACTCAGTAAAATTATAAAAAAACAAAAAAACATATTTTGTGAAAAGAAAAAAAAAAATAGGTTTACTTGCCATTTTCTCAGCATGCTACCTGTGAATCTAGGCAAGGTACAGCCATTGCTGATTTTTTTTCCATGTAAATGGCAACCTCCATTTAAATGAATTCTTTAAGCAGTTATCAAGTAAATGCAAGGAGGGCCAGCCAGATACAATGCAAACAGGAGAATAGACTGCTATGAATAATCCAGTCATCCCAGGTTTCCTGCCCTCTGCCTCCATCCAGTCTCTGGGATAATTGCAGAGTTTTACTTAGGCTGGAAAAATGCTCATCTTGCAGTTGCAAGCGTATCGTGTTGGATTTCAGTTTTATTTTTAGTCAAGTGGATTTGCTGTCTCTTGTCAGCTTATTGTGTTGTGTTATCAGGGACATTTGAACAGAGCAGAGTTTTCTTGGTGCTCCAGTGGGCTCTTGCGTATAAAATCAAAGTTCTCTTGCTTACTTCATGTTCTCATTCATTCATTCAGTGTCTCAGAGCCTGCCAATTATGTGGGCATTCAGCCAGTTTTGCATTTACTACTGAGTATTGTGCTGGCTGCCAGTCACAAAGGATGGTGATAAATGGATTCAGAGGCACCTATTAGGATTAACTGAAGGCTTAAATTCATTTTGAACCCTCTTACTGCCAAAATTAATTATACTAAAATTAATTATGCTATGTTATCCACTGAAGAACAGGCCAAGGTGAGGAAAATACCCACCCTAATATTTCCTGCAGCCTGGAGCTGACATAAATGGTGGAATCTATAGAACACAGAACTCCGGTTCTGTGCTTACTAGACTCATAAGCATAAATTCAAGCCCTTTCCACTGCGTGCTTTCACTTGTCTTTAGATTTTCATCTCGGAGACCTTGTCCTACACACTGGCTTCAGTGATTCAGGTCAATTAGAACTGTATGTTGATCTGCAAAGCATCTTGCAGAGTAGGAAAATCCTCATATTTTAGCAAAAACATTATCTCTATTGGAATCACACTTACTGTATTTCGTGGTATGTCATTTGGAAGAAATATGGTGATAGAAAATTCAGTGACTTGGCTGCTTTGCAAACCAAAGAGGTCCTGTTCAGCTAACTTATTGATTGCAATAATTCAGTTCAGCCTTGTGTTGAAGAATAGCTGCTGAAAACCAGTGTAATATTGTATGGAAGCCCTGAAACTCTCTCCTATCAAAGTAGCAGTTTGTCAGATAGCTGATACAGTAGAACCCGCCATGGTGGCACAGAGATGACAAATAACCTAAGCTCTGCTAGGTCCATGCAAAGTCATACCTTGTACTTCAGAATGACACTATTGGATTAGAGCTCCCTTTTGAAACCGGGCATCGATGTGAGTAACACTGTCAGAATCTGGTCTGGGCTAGACAACAAGCTGAAGGTGATGAAATGACAACAAAACCATGAGAGTCACAATGTCCCAGTAAATGACCTGACTCTTTCCTTTTGTACCTTCTTCCATATTCTGATAGAGTGTGAGACCCATCTACAACATATAGGCAACCAAATTTCCTTGATCAGAATGTCTTTAGCTGAAGGGAAGAGTATAATTTGAAAGATGGAGGAAAGAGCGGAGTTGAAGTGTAATGAAAGCAGGTTTTAGAAACATTACTTAAGAATGAATAGAATATTACTCTTCGCTGCTGCTCCTCAGTCTAATCTGGGCAAGGAAATTATTTATTTTGACTACTTCAGGGAAAGGCCGGGTTAATTTATCCTTTCCAAAGGCTCATCTATAGTATGTACAATAAAAATATCAGCTCCTAAGACTCCACTGTAAAACTCAGTAGTTTGCATTTCTGGGCTATCTCACTTCATTCATTTCTGATAAAACGCTTCTCTCTTCATTCTTGTTCAAGTTACAAACAATTCTGTGTTTTTCTGCTGATGTCTGCTTGCCCTTAGTTTGCGGAGAAAAATCTTGCTTACCTCTCTCCTGCAGAAAAACATGGTGATAGGTGGACAATTAGACTTATTCCCCATTTGAAAATTAAATTAGACTGCTTTACCTACTAGTTGTGCATTGCTCAGAAAGTTGCTACAGAGCATGTCTTGTCTTAGGAATTAAATAATTGCTCAGATTTTTTTGTTGTTGTTGCTATGAAAGTAGCTTTTAAATTACCCAAAAAACAAAGCTAGGTTTGTGGGGTTTTTTGCCTTTCCTTCCAGTAATTATATATTTTACTAACAGACAAAGCATTCCGGCTGAGCAAAAAATCTGAGAAACCAGGTTCAGAAAAGTTACTCAAAACATGTGCCTGAAACATTAAATTCAGAACTGTATTAACCAAGAGTTCCTTCCATATTCAACAAGGAGACATACAGACCTTCAGAGTCATTCAGTTCAATTATGTTTTGAATCTATATAGAGAGTGTAGAATGGACTAAGTTCTCAGCTTATGGTACCTGCATTAGGATGCCAAAGCTCAACAAGGCAGAAACCAAGCCAGGAAATGGAGACAAAATGGAATCTGTTAGACAGTGCCTGGCCTTATATTCAAAGTAACCCATCTCCCATCTTTTGGATTAGCTGCTGCATGATGCAGCTCTGCCATGTTCTTATTTTCCCAGCTTAGCTTAAAACATCTAAATTTGACATTTTGCCTTCCTCTACATCATCCTTTGGGACTATACTAGATGTCATCTGGTAGCTGTTTGACAATGCAGTTTATCATTTTGTCTTTGTATTTAACCCTATTGGTATTGTACCTGGTTTGCAATACCTTTCTGTTTCTTTTGCAACCTGATGCTAAAACATTGGTACATTGATTCAATTTATTCGTTTCACATTTTTATCCCCATTCTTTTTTTTTTTTTTCTTTTTTTCCCCTGAAAACCAAGATATTTAAGAGATTCCATCAGTGATGTTGGTATTGTAAAACACAGTTTGGAGATCTGGAGCTGTATTCCAGGACGAGTTTCAACTGCAGACGATAACCTCTCTTGTTCCTTCCCTCCATTTCCTAGCTGTGATGCAAAGGAAATGTGGGGAAGTGGAACACAAGGAAACTGCAACACTCTCCATGACTTTTTTTTTGTTTGCACTGTTAGATATTGACACCTTCTAGATCTTCATCAGAATGGCTGTAAATTAGTCCAGGAAAATCAATCCTTTTTAAAAAAAATAAAGGGAACGGGGATCTTCTCATGCATACCAGACTCAGATCTCTACAAAATTGTTCTGTGTGGCATCCATAGTCTCCTATTGCAGGAACTCCTTCAACTGACAACTTCCCAAAGTACTGAAGTGTTCTGTGTCTCCTACAACATAAATCAAACTGATATTCTCAGCCTCTCCTATAGTATATGCATAGTTCAAAGGATTTCCTCATTGTTCCCCAGTGTTCCCCATTATTAGTTGGCCATTTCTTTCAGTTGTCATACACAAATATTATGTAGCACACTGGCATTTAATTCTTAAAATCCCATAGTCTTGAATAAAGCTATAAGGTCACCAGAAGGAGCTGGTATGTTTGCTTTCGAGTCAAATCTTCTTCAAGTACCAACAAAGAGAGACTAAAAAAATGCTGATACTACTCAGATTGGAGAGAGGAAGCCTAATGGGGGATTTAATTTAAGTTTGTTAAATCCTGAAGGTGATAAATAGGATGAGTAAATGCTGTTGTTCACTAAATCCTAAAGTATTAGAACTCCAGGGCATTCACTGATATTAATTGTAGATTGCTTAACAATTAACTAAATAGAATAGAATAGAATAGAATAGAATAGAATAGAATAGAATATTTCAATTGGAAGGGAAACCTACAGTGATCATCTAGTCCAACTGCCTGACCAAAAGTTAAAGCATGTTGTTAAGGGCATCGTCCAAATGCCTCTTAAACACTGACAGGTTTGGGGCATTGACCACCTCTCTAGGAAGCCTGTTCCAGTGTTCAACCACCCTCTAATAAATGCTTCCTAAAATATATTTAAGGAGTGGGCGGCAAACTTCTGGAATTTGTTACTGTGTGAGGGTTTGTAGGCAGTACATTCTAAACGAGAGTTAACAAATTCATGAACAACATCCAAAACAAGTACTAAAAGCAATCAACAGGGATGTACCCTCTAATCTTTAATCCACCATCTATGGATGCTGGGGTTGGGGCAGTAGGTAGTGGCTGGACCCAGGTACTCACTCTAAATAACCTTTTCACTGCCATTGTTGATTTCTCACATACAGCTTTATAGGAAGTTTCACTTATAGCTGATGTATTTATTTAGTAACTGTCTTCATACCCTCATGCGCTCTGATAGTTGTTCAGATAAAAACAGGTGGTCTAGTTAGCCTGGGAGATGATGTTCAAGCATTGGTTGCTTTGTTCCAAGTGCAGCACCTCGTTACCAAGATACTCCAGAGTCACTCATGAATCACCTCATAATGCTCAGAGCCTTGGAAGGAATTCTTATACTCAGGTGGACCAACATAAGCCATGTAGACATGAATAGCATAGGACTCCTTTCTTACTCTCCTTTGGCTTGCCAGTAGTCACTTGCAAAGTCCAAAAAATCCTGGGGAGATGACCACTCGCCACTGCCAGGCATAGGGGATAGGATTGGAATATATGGCCTACAAAACAACATTAAAGATTAATAGGATAGAGATTCCAGGGGGCTACTTTTTGGGTCAAGGGGTGCATTTCTTGGAGGTCTCATATCTGCAAAACTCTGAATTTTAAGCAAGGCAGCAGATCCCCTGCAAGCTGACACAGTTCAGAACAAAGAAACACTCCATAATACTCAGCAGGGTATAATGGAACCTTTTGGCTGACAGCAAAGCGATTAGCAATGTAGCAAGCAATTATGCCTGATGTTCAGTTAACAACAAAATAAACATGATAAAATACGACCGCAACATTTTGAGTCAAAACCTCATAGAGAGTTACCATTTGCTCTTACATCTTCCTCTATGCAAATAGTGCATCGTTAGCAAAGTATTATCCATGTGTTTTCCACCACTGTTTAATTGCATGGAAGGCAGTTAAGTAGATCAAAGAGCTCTATCAACAACAGATAACCACAGAGCAAATATGATTAAAGGTAATTAAAGTAAGGAAGTAATCTGCTAATTCTTAATGGTTGTGAGGACTCGGAGAGGAGTTCTCAAAGTGATTCTCATCATTGCAAATCAGAGTGTTACTGCAATGAGCAGATATGGTATTCTGGGTTTCAGTGTGAGCCGTTTTTCTATTTGTATTCTCTTATGCTTTCTCCCAAAATTCATACTCACTTGTGACCTGAATCAGAAGTGGGAAAATATTTTTCACAACAGTTACCAACCTTTTTTTCCTGACTTTTGTCACCAGGCTAAATTTCCCAGACCTCTTTCACTTCTCACTAGGACATTCCTTCACTTTCCAGAAAGTCTCTGGAAACAAACTTCTGTCATTTTCCTCACCCTTTCTTTCCCCACATATCCTTTCTATCTTATCGACTAGATCTAGAGATGATCTTTCACTCCTTCCACTCTTCTCACTTCACCTTAAAACCTTCTCCCTTTCTTACCTTATCTTTTAACTTCAGACATCCTACCAACACTGCCCCGAATAAGCCATCCCTTTCTGTTCTTCAACAGACAACTGAGCAGCTAATTTAGAACTAAAAGGAGATGGGTACATGTTTATCTACAATGTGATAGGGTTTGGAAATCTTCCTGAGAAAGGAGCCTTCTAAATGTACATCTTCTGTGTCTCTCTTTTCTGCCTTCCCCAGACTTTGCTCCTCTTGCGCTGGCACCAAAAATGTGCATGGTCCCAGTGTCTTCAAGCATCTAAATACAACCTCTCCTACAAATAATTTTCTGCAACTTCATAGCTAGTGATAGTGGCTGAAGCTTTACTCTATGACATTGCTGCTGACGCTAGGGATCACAACTGGTACCCACGGAAAAGCTCACTGAATCTCCCATGGTCTGAAACCAACATATTTTGCCCAGCTATAATAAGCATATTTATTCAAAACTCATGTCTTACTTTCAGAGACGTACCGTATGTACACAGTATCTGCCTCTCCCAATAACACTTAGATGGTGTTGTCTTCTCTACTTCAAAGATGGACCACAAGGTAAAATATGTACGCTTCTCACAGTAACAAACAAAATATATCCCTGAGACAATACTGTCTCATGATGCTCACCCCAGTCTACTGGTAACTAGACAGTCCTTGCTTCCTTTTAGCTCTACTATTGCTATCACAGCACCTGCTTAAAGACTCAAGACTGCAGGACTGAATTTCTAAAGAGATGTGGGGGATAATAGTTTCCAGGTCACGACAATTACCAGGATCGTCCTTAATTAATTAACTGATCTGTAATTTTGTCATATTCTCTCTGTGCCTTCAGAGCTCTTGATTTGCAGGGTGCTCTGGGAGAAGGTTTCTCTCTCATTAGAGAATCACAAGTTTTGCTTTAGGTAGGCTGGGCTGTGTAAGATGAGGTGCTTCACAGTGGAAGGTCAGGTTCTATATTCAGAGCTAATGAACTTGTACAAACAAAATTGCCTGTACAGCTCAGTGAGGAAAGGCTGCCCAATGCTCATTTGGGGCATATTTAGCAGGCTATCTCAGGCTCTGAATAAGGCAATTAACTTGATTGTGTCTCAGAATACCTAAAGTCAAAGCCTTTGTCTTCATATAATCAAACAGAAAGAGGGAGATGCTTCCAGAGGGCAATTCTGAGCACTTTTTCTGGTTGTTTATAGCTAAGCAGAATGAACCTTTCTTCCCCAGCCATACAGATTTTTTAAAGTTTTGTGAAAGTCTCTGTAGATCCTGCCAAAGATGGACAGGAAGAAGTTCAGCTATCTGATATGGGGTAAGATCACACTTGCCTGCCCAAGCTTCTTACAGAGGAGTGTCCTGCTTGTATTGGGTTTGCGTGACAAGGTTCTGGTAGTAGGGGGACTACAGGAGTGGCTTCTGTGAGAAGCTGCTAGAAGCTTCCCCT